>NC_088335.1:25615000-25632500 GCF_036884655.1 Musa acuminata AAA Group
TTTCAATTTGCTAGAGTGTTCACCTCCTTATTTCTTGCTAAAAATTTGTAAGAGTGTGAACCGCTTGTAAAAAGTTGTAAGAGGGGTATTTGCCCTTCCCCTTCAAGAGATTTGCTAGTGGAAGGTGGGAGCCTCATCGAAGAGGGCCTCGCAAGTGGATGTAGGTCATTTGACCGAACCACTTTAAAATCGGCGTGATCTCTGGTTTGCATTTCATTATTGCTATTTACATTACTGCAAACCTTCTTATGTGCTTTATTTCCTCATTACCTTTGCTGCATACCTTTACGAACACGCGTTCAAGTTAAGCACTTCCCAATTCGATTTTTATCGTACGAAAGATTTGTCAAAATCGACGTTTTAATCCGCTGCACTAATTCACCCCCCCCTCTTAGTGCCGCTCCGATCCTAACAATTGGTATCAGAGCCTGGTATTTCTCATTTCGGATTTACACCCGAGAGAAATGACTCTTCATGGCTTTCAAGATGGCTTATCAGTTTTTGGTCCACCGTTGTTTAACGGATTGGACTACACTTATTGGAAAACTCGAATGAGAGTTTTCTTGATTTCTATGAATTATGATTTATGGAATATCATTGAAAACGGTTTTCAACTTCCCTCTAAACCGATGAACGAATGATCGGATTTGGAGAAAAAATATTTTTCTTTAAACGCAAAGGCTATGAATGCCTTATTTTACGCTTTGGACAAAAATGAGTTCAATCGGATTTCTACATGCGAAACGGCTTTTGATATTTGGCGAACACTTGAAATCACGCATGAGGGAACTAGTAGAGTCAAAGACTTGAAAGTTAACATTTTATTGCATGATTTTGAGCTTTTTCAAATGCAACCAAGTGAGACTATAAGCGACATGTACACCCGTTTCACGGATATCGTCAATAATCTAAGAGTTCTTGGTAAATCTTTTTCGAATTTTGATCTCTTAAGCAAGATCTTAAGATCCGTTCCAAAAAGGTGGGATCCTAAAATAATCGCAATACAAGAAACAAAATATTTAAATATTTTTCCACTTGAAGAACTAATTGGTTCGTTGATGACATATGAAATGGTGCACAATACACATGATGAACAAAATCACCTTCCAAAGAACAGGAAGGATTTGGAACTCTGGACAAATGAATACCACTTGAGCGATGACTAAGTGATGAGGACAATGATGAACTTGAACTTCGAATACTAAATCTTAATAAGTTTATTAAATAAAAATCTAAAATAAACAATGAACTTGAATGGAGGAAGAGGCCAAAGAAGAGGAAGGCAACCAAGGATGAATCAAAAACTTCCAAAGGCGAAATGACGAATTGGGCTTTGATGGGCTTCGACTACAAGGTAAGTAACTCAACTCTCTTGAATTATTTTGTAATTACTTGAAGTTTTTTATGAGTGCTTAATTTAGATAGTAGGAATAGAAAATAAAAAATTGTTTTTCAAAAATTATATCATGTTTTTCTTTTTAGCATCTTTGAAAAATTAAAAAATTGATCATGAAAAGTATATTGCTAATGTTTCTTGCATGTTATGTTTTGAAATGTTGAATGATATATGCAATATTAGGGATGATAATTATATGATATGTGATAATGCTTAGGATTAATCTATGCATGTGTATCTTGATGATTTTATGTCATGCATGAGTTTTTGAAGTAAATGTTGATTTGAAACTCTCATTTTAGATTAACATGTTTTTGGTCTAATCATTTTTATGATAAATTAAGATGACATTCTCATGATATATTAAGATGACATAGTGCATGTACATCTATGTATGAATTTCTTGATAGTCTTTTGATGATAGATGTGATATTATAATGTGTTTAGTCTTGACGGCTTCATGACAAAACTTTTATTTCGATTTTAAAATGATACATGTTTTCACAAAAGACTTGAATACCCTCACATGAAATCAATTGTATGAAATGGAAATAAATTTTCTATCCTATTGAAATTAATGAATTTATTTTACCAATCTTGTGAATTTCATGAAAATAAACATGATGAATATTTTGAAAATATATGAGTGTATCATGTATTTGGTCTTAATGATTTCTCTTAAAAATATTTTTTGAAATCATACTTGATGATGAATATCAAGATATTAAAAGGATGTTATCATGGAATCATGCTTGATGATTTGTTTTACGAAATTTACCTTTCCGTCTTAAATGTTGACACTTGTTTTATTAAAGGTAAAGGCATGCTTATAAGAAGCAAATCACATGAATAGAAATTTATAAAAACGAAATACGATCCTCTATCTTATCGACTTTTCAATAAATCTATGCTTGTCATGTATGAATTTATTGAATGTGATTTTGAGGATGATTTCGGATTTCATAAATGCTTGATTCATACTTATGACATGAGACACATTTTAAAATATGAATCATGTTTAATGCTTCAATCATATTATATCTCCCTTAATTCATTTTGTTCTCCTAGATTTATTTACCAAAGAGGAGAACCTTCCGAAAATGAAATTATACAAATGAATCACTTATCGATATGTCTTTTTGAAATATCTTTTTAATGTGATGTTGATAATTTGAGATGCCTATTGGAATTCATGACATGAGATAATTGAATCCTTGACTTACTCTAGCTTGAAAATAGATGTTTAAAATCTTGCTTGATGAGTTATTTTATAAGATTTTGCCTTTACGTCTTGAACTTTCATGCTAATCTTGATTTGGCATATAATGACTAAGGCATGCTTAGATGAAAAAGAATCACTTAAAAAATGCTTTTCCCATCTTATCGAGATTAATGATTTCATGATATTTTGTGAATCTCGAAATTGATTTTGATGACTTGATTATGAATTTAAAGTTAACGATTTGATTTGAATGAGTTTTATTTAAATCATAATCTTGATCTTGGAAAATTGGAATCACAAATAATATCTTTTGGTATTCTTGATACTCATAATATGAAAGTATTGGTATTAATGACTTGAATTTGATTGAAACATTGCATGCTTAAATTAATCATTCTCCTATGTTTCAAAAATTCTTTAAATGCCTTAAGTGATGATTGAAAATTAATTTGCTTTATGATTAATCATGAATCATGACTTGATCTATGATATTGATATATTTTAATTATGATCCTTGGTTGTATAATTCTTTTGCTCTATTAAAAAGATTTATCGAATGAATCATGTCCTTCTTGAATTTTCTTGATATCATGACATGATTTTGTAATATGGCTTGTATAATGATTACAATTTTTTAGCCATTGGTTTCTCCCTTCTTTTTGATAATGATAAAGGGGGAGTTAGTTTACTAGCCTGCATATTTCAAAGGAAGGAAAATTTGCTAGCTCGATCATTTCATTGAAAGAACTTACTATCATAAACACTACCAATGAATTGCAAATCTTGCAATCTAAAGAGAAGCAAAGAATTGCTATCTCGAAGGAAGCAAAAAATACAAAACTTAAAAAACTTGCAATATAATTGCTCTTACCATGCTTTGTATCAAAAATAGGTTGATATCCTTAAAAGCATCATATTAAATTTTTTAGTCTATTGCAATGTATCACATGTATCGCAAATTAAAAATTTTGAGACTATTATCATATCATGTTTAACAATTAATATCTTTCATTGATATGATAAATTATCAATCTCATGATGTATCGCATAATGATATCATGATTTGCGATTGTATCATGTGATCCTTGGTGAATTTTTACATTGATATCCTTCATGAAATGATTTCTTTGCATTATTGTCTTTTATGCATCATGTGATGATTGAAATATTGATTGATGCAAAGTTGATGTAAAAGTCTAAATCATTGGTTCCTCTCCTTCTTTTTGACATTGACAAAGGGGGAGAAAGTTATTGCTAGCATGCACACTTGAATGAAGAAATTTGCTATATCAAACATCATAAATATTGTTACTTGCAAAGAAAAGCAAAGTGCAATCTTGCACAAAAATTCAAGTGTTAAATTGCCATGATTGAACTTAAGAATCTTGGTATGCTTTTGTGCTTATATGTTGTGATGAAAATCTAGCTTCATGTTATAAAAACTTGAATATATTTTAAAATAGCTAGAGCTACTTCTCCTTTTTGTCGATGACATAGGGGGAGAAGTATATTGATGACTTCATGCATTGAATTGAACATTTTATATATTTGCATGATGGTTTAAATGTTTATCAGAACATGTGATGAATGTTACTTAGATTTGGGATAATCTGAAATCAATGGCATATTGATAGGGGGAGTTTGGTTAAACTCCGGGGAGTTAAGGTTACTCCGTTAGTCATCAATTAGTTGTCATCATAAAAAAGGGGGAGATTGTTGAATCTTGAATTTTGATGATGAAACTAATTGATTGTGTTTAGATGTTTAACTGCATTTTGAGTGATGCAGGTCTACTCGATTAGGTTTAGACAGTTAACGCAGGAGGAATTGACATTGCGCTGGAGGAGATCACGTTAGGATGGCAGAAGGCTTCGGACGTCAGGCATCGGGCCAAGAGCGGAATTGCGCCAAGGATATCGGGGTTGCGGAGGTCAACCGCCGAATGGGCAACAAGCCGCAAGAGAGGACGATGCGCCAAAGAATCGGACGAAGCGCAAACCAATGACGTGCCGGGCAACAGAATGTCAATTCGCTTTGTAATAATTGTCTAGATCGGAGTAGAGTTTTGGCTTGTGTGTGCAGGATTAACTATAATAACGACGAAGACATAAAGCGAAACAAAGTGCCGGAGTCAAGCGTGAAGGATTCGATGGGAGTTCGAGAGTTCGACGGAAGTCTAAAGGTTCGTCGGGAATGCTGCCGGAACTAGCCGAGAATGAGCAGGGAGCTTGCCGAAGGATTTTTCGGAAGCTCGCCGGAAGGTTCGTGGGAAGATCGCGGAGCTCACCGAGAAAGATTGGAGCTTGCTGAAGAAGTTCATTGGAACACGCCAAGATCAAATCGTGAAGTCTAGGAGCTTGCCGGGAGTCCGTAGAATGGTTTCCGAGAGTTCGTCGGAAGACCGTCGAAAGTTCGCCGGAAGCTCACCAGAAAAAGTCTTGACTTACGGACTTTGTAATAGCTTAGAAAATGTCTTTAAATTCATAGTTAGCATATTAATTAGGGTTAGGATTAGGTGTTAATCCTATAACTCAAGTAGGGGCTAATTGGTCTCGAGTTCGAACTGGTTTGGACTAAGTTTGGAGCCCAACTAGTGAGCTGAAATAGTGTAAGCGGTGGCACCGCCTAGAACCCGAGAAACAAGCGGTGGCACCGCTGGACTGAGCGTTGGCACCGCCCAGCACCCGAGAGGTCCAGCGATGCCACCGCCGGAATGGGCGGTGGCAACGCCAGTCCACTGTCAGTGTCAGACACTGATAGGCGGTGGCACCGCCAGTCCACTTTCAGTGTTAGACACTGACAGGCGGTGGCACCGACACTCATAGGCGGTGGCACCGCCAGCATCGGGAACCTAGGAGAATTCAAATTTTGGAGCCCAAATTTGAAACCTCTTGAGGCCTATAAATACCCCTCAATTCTCAGCTGAGAGAACAACTTTTGAGAAGCAATTGATTCAGAGAAAGGTCATAGAAACGTCTTAGCAAGTCTTGTTTTCAATTTGCTAGAGTGTTCACCTCCTTATTTCTTGCTAAAAATTTGTAAGAGTGTGAACCGCTTGTAAAAAGTTGTAAGAGGGGTATTTGCCCTTCCCCTTCAAGAGATTTGCTAGTGGAAGGTGGGAGCCTCATCGAAGAGAGCCTCGCAAGTGGATGTAGGTCATTTGACCGAACCACTTTAAAATCGGCGTGATCTCTGGTTTGCATTTTATTATCGCTATTTACATTACTGTAAACCTTCTTACGTGCTTTATTTCCTCATTACCTTTGCTGCATACCTTTACGAACACACGTTCAAGTTAAGCTTTTCAAGTTCGGTTTTTATCGTATCGAAAGATTTTTCAAAATCGAAGTTTTAATCCGCTGCACTAATTCACCCCCCCCCCCCCCCCTCTCTTAGTGCTGCTCCGATCCTAACAATTGGTATCAGAGCCAGGCTCACTCTCATATTTGGTTTGATACCCAAGAGAGATGGCTTACTCCGGCATACATGAGGGTCATTCTATCACACGTCCACCCATGTTTAATGGGTCGGATTATATTTATTGGAAGACTCGTATGAGGATCTTCCTCATTTCCATGGATTTCGAGCTTTGGACTATTGTCGAAAATGGATTTCAAAAATCTTCTCTTCTGATGAGCAAATGGAATGAATCGGAGAAGAAGGTTTTTGCTTTAAACGCAAAGGCTATAAATGCCTTGTTTTGTGCACTAGACAAAAATGAATTTAATCATGTTTCAGTTTATGATTCGGCTTTTGATATTTGGAGAACTCTTGAGGTCACTCATGAAGGCACTAGCCGAGTGAAAGAGTCCAAAATCAACATCCTTGTGCACTCTTACGAACTCTTCCGAATGAAATCAAGTGAGTCCATCGGAGACATGTACACCCGGTTCACGGATGTCATCAATGGACTCAAAGCTCTTGGTAAAGATTTTACTAACTTTGAACTAGTAACTAAAATCTTAAGATCCCTCCCTAAAAGTTGGGATCCAAAAGTTACGGCCATTCAAGAGGCCAAAGACCTTAAAACATTCCCTCTTGAAGAATTTATTGGGTCTCTAATGACCTACGAAATGACATGTTAAGCTCATGATGAGATCGAGAACCCCCTTCCAAAGAACAGGAAGGAAATGACACTCACATCACAAGAAGATCACTTGAAAGGAACATCAAGTGATGAGGACAGTGACAATGACATTGCACTTTTGACTCAAAAATTTAAAAAATATTTAAGAAAGAACAAATTTAAAAATAATATAAAAAATAAATTTGAACACAAGAAGGACCAAGTGATTTGCTATGAGTGCAAAAAACTGGGACACTACAAGAACGATTGTCCTCAAGCCAAAAAGAGAATATCAAAGAAGAAAGCGCTCAAGACAACGTGGGATGATTTAAGCGCGTCCGAAGAAGAAGAGTCCAACACCGAGCAAGTTGCTCATTACGCCCTAATGGCCATCGGAGAAGAGGTAACGAATTTAATTGATGCAGATTTACCTTATCATGAATTATTAAATGCCTTCCATGAGTTATTTGATGAATGTAAGACAATTAGTAGAAAATATAAATTGCTAAAAAAGTAGCATGATAGTCTCACTTGTAATGTCGATAAATTAAAGACTGAATATCATGATAGTTTAGCTCCATGTATAAAATGCCATGATCTAGAAACTCTCCAAAAAGAGAACTTACTACTTAAGGACACCTTGAAGAAATTCGACGTTGGTAGTGTAAGTCTTTGAACATGATCCTTACAAATAAGGGTCACGTTCCTAAAAGAAGTGGAATCAAATTTGTGAGAAGTCCTCACCAAAATCCAACCACCTTCATTAGAGGCCTTGTTTTACATGTTCGACACTAAAGCAATTGCAACTTTTGTTGCAAATATGGACATAAAACTTATAAATGTCCATTCAAGAAAATTAGTCCGAACAAACTAATTTGGGTTCCTAAAGGAACTATGATCAATTCTATGCAATATGATGAATAAGTCAGATTAATTTTTAAGGCACCCAAAAGAAAATGGGTACCTAAAAATAATCCCTTCTTGTAGAAACATATGTTGAATCTCGGATTTTGATGATGAAGTCAATTGTCATTTGTTATCTAATCTATATGTTAAGATAAGTGTGCAGGATTAACTACGATAAAAGTAAGATATACAGCAGGAGTTGCGCTGAAGTCAAGACAATGATCACGTTAGGAGTTCGAGAGTTCGACGGAAGTTCGGACAGTCGTCGGAGGTTCTGCGGGAACAAATCCGAGAAGTCCATGAGCTTGCCAAAGAAGCTCGTCGGAACTCACCAAGTGGATCGTCGCAAGTCCAGGAGTTTGCCGGAAGTCCGCAGGAGTATCACCGAGGGTTTATCGGATGATCAACAGAAGTTCGCCGGAAGAAGCGATTGATGCACCGGAGCAAGTTGCAGTAAATGTCTTAGGAAATATCGTAGTTAGCACAATGATTAAGTTGGAAATGAGAGGTGATCCCATTAACTTAATCTTGGGGCAATTGGGCCCTTGAAAAACCCAAATTGGGCCGAATGGATCAACCCATTCGGACCCTGATTTCTGCCAGGCGGTTGAACCGCCCCAGCCAAGCGGTGGCACCGCCTGGGCTCAGTCTCGGAGCGAGACTAGGCGGTGCAACCGCCCCAGACAGGAGGTGGCACCGCCTGAGCTCGGTCTTCGAGCTCTGGCAGGAGGTGCAATCGCCCCTAATAGAAGGTGGCACCGCCCAGAGGCTCAGTCTTCGAGCTCTACTAGGCGGTGCAACCGCCTCAGTTAGGTGGTGCAACCGTCAGATCCCAGAATTCTGGGAATTGACAGTTTTGAGCTCAGAATTCAAACTGGGTTGCGGCCTATAAATACCCCACCCTTTCAGCACTGAAAGTGCACTCAAACACACCGAAATCCTGATCTTATTCTGTGATTTTTAGAGCTCAAAATTATTGTAAAGGCCAAAAGTTCTTCTCCCTCTTTTCTTCCAAGTTCTGATCTTTAAAGAGAGGAGAGAAAATTCTGTAAGGGTTGTCTCCTAAGCCTGTCAAAAGGAGTGAAACTGTAAAAGGGTGGTTGGCCTTCGCCTATTGAAGGAAGGTCTCTAGTGGACGTCGGTGACCTCGTCGGTGGAGGAAGCCAAAAGTGGATGTAGGTCAAGATTGACCGAACCACTCTAAATCTCGGTTTGCATTTACTTTGAGCAATATTATCTTTACTGCAAACCTCCTCAAAATCTTACTACTTTCTGCGCATATACGATTGGGTTTCAAGCTTTGCACTTTCCGAATCGGCATTTAGACGTAAATCAATTTTATCGTACGATCATCATATTTCAGTTTCGTTTACGTTTTGATTTCTATCATAACTGCAAAACTGCCTTTATATCCTTGCTTTAACTATATCTCGCTTAATCAAGTGATTTACGAATCAGCATTTAGATGTAAATCAGTTTTTTTATACGAATATCATATTTCAGTTTGCGCCTACTATCTGATTTGAACCATAACTGCAAACTGCATTTATATCTTTACTGCATATCAGTTAATCAAAAGTTAAAGTGATTTACAAATCGGCTTTCTTACTGAAATCACTTTTATCGAATGAACGTAGTTTTTTTTTAAATCGTAGAAGGTTTTCCGCTGCACTAATTCACACCCCCCCCCCTCTTAGTGCTCTTGATCCTAACAATTGGTATCAGAGCGGGGTTAACTCTCAAACGGAATAAAACCCAAGAGAGATGGCATACGCCGAAAACCAAGAGGGCCATTCTATTACATGTCCACCCATGTTCAATGGGACGGACTACACCTATTGGAAGACCCGAATGAGGATCTTTCTTATTTCTATGGATTTTCGAAGTCTTCTCTTCCAATAATCGATTAGAATGAATTGGAGAAGAAGGCTTTCGCTCTTAATGCAAAGGCTATGAATGCCTTATTTTGTGCACTTGATAAAAACGAGTTCAACCGTGTTTCGGTCTGTGAAACCACATTTGATATTTGGCACACACTCGAAGTGACTCACGAAGGCACAAGTAGAGTGAAAGAGTCAAAAATCAATCTTTTGATACATTCTTTCGAACTTTTCCGGATGAAACCGAATGACACTATTGGTGACATGTTTACCCGTTTCACGGATGTCGTCAACGGCCTAAAAGGACTCGGAAAAAGTTTTTTGGATTTTGAGCTCGTAAATAAGATTCTAAGATCCCTTCCTAAAAGTTGGGATCCTAAAGTCACTACTATTCAAGAGGCGAAAGATCTAAACAACTTCCCTCTTAAAGAACTAATCGGGTCATTAATGATATACGAGATGACCTGCAAAGCTCATGAAGAGCAAGAAGACATCCTTCCAAAGAACAGGAAGGATATGGCACTCAAAACTTTAGAAGACCACTTGAGAGAAAACTCAAGTGATGAGGACTATGACGATGACTTGGCACTTCTAACAAGAAATTTTAAAAAAATCATTAAAAGAAACAAGTTTAAGAATGACACAAAAAATAAACTTGAACCCAAGAAGGACCATGTTATTTGCTACGAGTGTAAAAAGCCAGGACACTACAAAAGTGATTGTCCCCAAGTCAAAAAGAGAATATCAAAGAAGAAAGCGCTCAAAGCAATGTAGGATGACTCGAGCACGTCCGAAGAAGAGGAGTCCAACACTGAGCAAGTTGCTCATTACGCCTTAATTGCCATCGGAGAGGAGAAACCTATAACATCGCAAGCTAGGAGCAAGAGATGGTACCTTGATAGTGGATGCTCAAGGCATATGACCGGAGATCCATCTCAATTCTCTAAGCTCACTAGCATAGACGAAGGCTATGTCACCTTCGGAGACAACAACAAAGATAAAATCATTGACAAAGGAACCATAGGTAACAAATCCAACTTCTTTATTGAAGATGTTTTGTTAGTTGATGGTTTAAAACATAACCTCTTGAGCATTAGTCAATTATGTGATAAAGGATATTTTATCAGATTTGAATCTAATGCTTGCATCATTGAAAAATCACACAAAAACACGTCTATGATTGCATTAAAACAAAATAACGTATACACTATTGACATCAATGATTTGTGTAATGAAATGTGTTTTTCAGTTTTGAATGAGGATGCTTGGCTATGACATAGAAGAATAGGTCATGCTAGCATGAAACTAATCACTCAAATATCATCTAAAGAACTTGTAAGAGAAATTCCTCATATCAAGTTCATCAAAGATAATGTATGTGATGCTTGCCAATTAGGTAAACAAATTAAGGGTAGTTTCAAATCTAAGAATCAAATAAGCACCTCTAGGCCCTTACAATTGATCCATATGGACTTGTTTGGACCAATCTCTACATCAAGCCTAGGAGGTAGCAAATACGCCTTCGTCATTGTGGATGACTATAGCAGATACACATGGACTTACTTCTTAGAACAGAAAAATGAATGCTTTAGATATTTTACCAAGTTTTATAAATTTGTTCAAAATGGGAAGGGTTCTATGATTTCGTCAATTAGAAGTGATCACGGTGGTGAATTTCAAAACCATGATTTCCAAGAATTTTGTGAACTCAATAGATACAACCATAATTTCTCTACTCCTAGAAATCCTCAACAAAATGGAGTAGTAAAAAGAAAAAATCGAAATTTACAAGAAATGACAAGAACCATGTTGAATGAACATAGCCTACCCAAATATTTTTGGGCCGAAGCCGTAAACACTGCATGCTATATTTTGAATAGAGTTCTAGTAAGACCCTTACTCACTAAAACTCCCTATGAGTTATGGAACAACAAAAAACCCAATGTTTTATATTTTAAAGTCTTTGGGTGTAAGTTTTTTATCTTGAATGAAAAAGATAACTTAGGAAAATTTGATGCTAAATCTAATGAAGGAATCTTTCTTGGTTATTCTTCGGTTTCTAAAGCTTTTCGTATCTTCAATAAAAGAACTTTAATTATTGAAGAATCCATTCATGTTGTTTTCAACGAGATTTCCGAAATCAAGAAAAACGATTTTGATGATGATGTTAATTTTGATTTCTTGAATTTAAATGAAACCCCGTCTCCAACTAGCAACTTGGATGCATCCACTTCCGAAACATCCTTACCCAAGGATTGGAAGTATGTAGATGCTCATCCTAAGGAGCTAATCTTAGGAGACACATCAAAGGGGGTTCAAACACGTTCTTCTCTTAAAAATTTTTGTTCCAACGCTGCTTTTCTCTCCCAAATTGAACCCAAATGTGTTGACGAAGCCATGAAAGATGATTCATGGATTATCGCAATGCAAGATGAATTAAATCAATTTGAGAGAAATGAGGTGTGGAAGCTTGTTCCTAGGCCAAATGACCATTTAGTTATTGGTACTAAATGGGTTTTTAGAAACAAGCAAGATGAATATGGTATCGTGGTTAGAAACAAGGCTAGATTAGTAGCCAAAGGCTTCAACCAAGAAGAATGTATCGATTATGAAGAAACCTTCGCTCCTATAGCTCGATTAGAAGCCATAAGGATGCTCCTTGCCTACGCTGGTAGTAATAATTTTAAGTTGTTTCAAATGGATGTTAAAAGCTCTTTTCTTAATGGCTTTATTTCCGAAGAAGTCTATGTTGAACAACCTCCTGGATTTGAAAATAATAGCCTCCCTAATCATGTGTTTAGATTAACTAAAGCTCTCTATGGTTTAAAACAAGCTCCGAGGGCTTGGTATGAGAGACTTAGTTCTTTTCTTATTGAAAATAATTTCACAAAAGGCAAGGTTGATACTACATTGTTCATCAAGAATTTTGAAAATAATTTTCTCATTGTTCAGATTTATGTTGATGATATTATCTTTGGTTCTACGAATGAATCTCTTTGTGAATCTTTTGCTAAAACTATGAGTCTTGAATTCGAAATGAGTTTAATGGGAGAATTAACATTCTTCTTAGGCTTACAAATCAAACAACTAAGCAATGGCATCTTTATTAGTCAAACTAAATATGCTATGAATTTACTAAAAATGTTTAATATGAATAGCTCAAAAGCTATTAACACTCCTATGAGCACCTCCACTAAGTTAGAAATTGATGAAAGTGGAGAAAGCTTCGATCAAAAAACTTATAGGGGCATGATAGGAAGTTTACTTTACCTCACTACAACTAGACCAGATATCATGTTCAGTGTAGGACTTTGTGCTAGATTTCAATCAAACCCTAAGATATCTCATCTCAAAGCAGTTAAAAGAATACTTAGATATCTTAATGGTACCACAAATCTAGGATTATGGTACCCAAAATCAGAGAATCTTAAGTTAATTGCTTATTCTGATGCGGACTTTGCTGGCTGTAGACTAGATAGAAAAAGCACATTAGGAACATGTCAATTTTTAGGACATGCCCTTGTTTCCTAGTCATCTAAGAAACAAAACTCGGTTGCACTATCAACAACCGAAGCTGAATATATTGCAGCAAGTGCATGCTGTGCACAAGTTGTATGGATGAAAAACACCTTAGAAGATTATAAAGTTCATCTTAAAAATATTCCCATTAAATGTGATAACACAAGTGCAATATGTTTAATAAAGAATCCTATACAATACTCAAGAACAAAACATATTGATATTAGACATCACTTTATACGAGATCATGTTACTAATCATGATGTAATCATAGAGTTCATTGACACTAAACATCAACTAGCTGATATTTTTACAAAACCTCTAAGTAAAGAACAATTTGATTTCATAAGAAGAGAATTAGGAATGTTGATGTGTCCGAATACATAAACTTGTTGAAATTATTTTTCGGACTTTATTGATTGATTAATCAATTTCACTTAATTGCTATGATGATTTTACACAATTACATGTTAGAAATTATGTGTATGAATATAAAAATTTCCATGATGATAAGCATGTTTTGTCTTCAAGGTCATATTTAAAAATCAATAGCATAGTCTCGTCCGAATGCATAAAAGTCTTAATTTTGTTTTTGGATTCTCTTAAAAATCGGAGTTTCTCAATACATTATCCTCTTCCAGACTCAATAAAGCATATGTCATAACGAGTTTAATTCTCATCATTGTTGACATATGAAATACATCTCTCATACACCTATGTGAAGAATATTCTTTAAAGAAATAGATTTAATAAAATGATTCCTGATTATATGAATGATAGTGTTTTTACTAACAAGGATTCGTTTCTAATACATATCTTGATCCTTGTGAAAATGAAGCAAGATTTAATCTCTCATCAATTTTCACTTCATTTAAAGTAAACTCACAAATAGATGGTGGAGATGCGGGGTAAAAACAGAATTGATATCTTAATGTCATGGTTGCATAATTGACTCACTATTGAAAATGACATGAACCCAGTAAAGGCATCACACTTATGCTCAAAATTCGCTTATATTGTTCTCCTGGTATCACAATTACCATGCTTTTTGTTGATGACAAAGGGGGAGAAATATATGAGTATTAATGTCATGCTTGCATCACCAAGAGATATATGAATTGCTATGCTATGATTGCTATAATTTGCATTATGCCTTGTTTGTATCATGTCAAGATATCAAACAAAAAATCTTACTTCGCAGTTTTACATGTTGATATCTTACAATATGATGAATTGCTACTATTACTATCATTCAAACTTGTAATGTAAAATTTGAAAATGAATGTCAAGCTTTGACATCATCTTCAGAGAGCTACATCATGATGGGAATCATGATGGGAGTGTTGATAAGTTTAAATGATTTTAACTTATCAATATGTCTCTTGAATTCAAAGGTTTTGAATTCAAGAATGACTTATCTCAAGTATGGCATATAGACAGGGGGAGTTAAGGTTAACTCCATTATCAATTGATTGTCATCATCAAAAAGGAGGAGATTGTTGACTCTCGAATTTTGATGATGAAGTCAATTGTCATTTGTTATCTAATCTATATGTTGAGATAAGTGTGCAGGATTAACTATGATGAAAGTAAGATATGCAGCAGGAGTTGCATCGGAGTCAAGACAATGATCACGTTGGGAGTTCGAGAGTTCGATGGAAGTAAGGACAGTCATCGGAGGTTCTGCAGGAACAAATCCGAGAAGTCCATGAGCTTGCCAAAGAAGCTCGTCGGAACTCACCAAGTGGATCGTTGCAAGTCCAGGAGTTTGCCGAAAGTCCGCAAGAGCATCACCGAGGGTTCATCGGATGATCGACGGAAGTTCACCAAAAGCTCGCTGGAAGAAGCGATTGACGCACCGGAGTAAGTTGCAGTAAATGTCTTAGGAAATATCGTAGTTAGCATAATGATTAAGTTGAAAATGGGAGGTGATCCCATTAAGTTAATCTTAGGGCAATTGGGCCCCTAAAAAACCCAAATTGGGCCGAATGGATCAACCCATTCGGACCCTGATTTCTACCAAGCGGTGGCACCACTTGGGCTCAGTCTCCGAGCGAGACTGGGCGGTGCAATCGCCCTTGACAGGAGGTGGCACCACCTAAGCTCGGTCTTCGAGCTCTGGCAGGAGGTGCAACCACCCTTGACAGGAGGTGGCACCGCCCAGAGGCTCAGTCTTTGAGCTCTGCTAGGCGGTGCAACCGCCTCAGTCAGGCGGTCCAACCGTCAGATCCCGGAATTCCAAGAATTGACAGTTTTGAGCTCAGAATTCAAACTGGGTTGGGGCCTATAAATACCCCACCCTTTCAGCACTGAAAGGGCACTCAAACACACCGAAATCCTGATCTTATTCTGTAATTTTTAGAGCTCAAAATTATTGTACAGGCCAAAAGTTCTTTTCCCTCTTTTCTTCCAAGTTTTGATCTTTAAAGAGATAAGAGAAAATTCTGTAAGGGTTGTCTCCTAAGGAGTGAAACTGTAAAAGGGTGGTTGGCCTTCGCCTATTGAAGGAAGGCCTCTAGTGGACGTCGGTGACCTCGTCGGTGGAGGAAGCCAAAAGTGGATGTAGGTCAAGATTGACTGAACCAATCTAAATCTCGGTTTGCATTTACTTTGAGCATATTATCTTTACTGTAAATCTCCTCAAAAGCTTACTGCTTTCTGCGCATATACAATTGGGTTTCAAGCTTTGCACTTTCCGAATCAGCGTTTAGACGTAAATCAGTTTTATCGTACAATCATCATATTTCAGTTTGTGTTTACGTTTTGATTTCTATCATAACTGCAAAACTACCTTTATATCCTTGCTTTAACTGCATCTCGCTTAATCAAGTGATTTACGAATCAGCATTTAGACGTAAATCAATTTTTTTGTACGAATTCATATTTCAGTTTGCGCCTACTATCTGATTTGAACCATAACTGCAAACTGCATTTATATCTTTGCTGCATCTTGCTTAATCAAAAGTTAAAGTGATTTACGAATCAGCTTTCTTACTGAAATCACTTTTATCGAACGAACGCAGTTTTTTTTTAAATCGTAGAAGGTCTTCCGCTGCACTAATTCACCACCCCAAGCCCCCTCTTAGTGCTCTTGATCCTAACAACATACACCATCACAAGCTAGGAGCAAGAGATGGTATCTCGATAATGGATGCTCAAGACATATGATTGGAGATCCATCTCATTTCTCTATGCTCACTAGCAAAGAAGAAGGGTACGTCACCTTCGGAGACAACAACCAAGGCAAAATCATTGGCAAGGGAACCATAGGTAACAAATTAAATTTTTCTATTGATGATGTCTTACTAGTTGATGGATTGAAACATAATCTCTTGAGTGTTAGTCAATTATGCGATAAAGGTTATATCGTTAGATTTGAATCAAATGTGTGTATTATTGAAAAACCAAACCATAACATAACTATGATTACATTAAAACAAAATAATGTCTACACCATCAACCTTGATGAACTAAGTAATGAAATGTGCTTCTCCGCTTTAAATGATGATACTGGCTTTGGCATAGGAGACTAGGCCATGCAAGCATGAAACTAATATCTAAGATCTTATCTAGAGGATTAGTACGAGGAATTCCAAATATGAAGTTTATTAAGGACAAAGTATGCGATGCATGTCAACTAGGTAAACAAATAAAAACTAGTTTCAAACCAAAAACTCAAATTAGCACCACTAGACCATTACAATTGATTCATTTGGACTTATTTGGACCAATTGACACGACAAGTCTAGGGGAAAGCAAATATGCGTTTGTAATTATGGATGACTATACTAGATACACTTGGACCTATTTCTTAGCTCACAAAAGTGATTGTTTCAAGTGTTTCTCTAAATTTTGTAAACTCACTCAAAACGAAAAAGGTTTCATGATTTCATCAATTCGGAGTGATCACGGTGGCGAATTTCAAAACCGTGACTTTCATTTGCTTTCGATATATGCTTATTCTAGTTTCATTCCTTTGGATATTGAATTCATCTAACCTTCTTATTTGAATTGAGCTACATATGATTGTTTGGAATCCATGTATACTCTTGCTTTCATTTCATTCCAAATCTGAATACATTTGTGAGAGATTGTTGCTTGTATCGTATTGACTCGTAAAGGCACATGTACATTTTGTTGTTCCGCGTGTGCTTCTGATATATGCTATTTATTGTTCATACTGCCTTTTGTACTCTGGTGTTGTGGGATAATGTGAACCTTTGCCAGAAATGGTAAAGGGAGTTATGTATAGAGCCTGCGATGCTCTGTCAGCCCCCTCTGACTTCACCTAGACGTGGGTGGATGGAGCTCCCAAATGTGGGAGACTTCTATCTGGTGGTCATTTAGAAATGGATGAATCACATTCTGTCTGTGGTCCCACTACACCTTTTGTATGTTTGATATGATATCCAGAGCTTTGGTTATGTGTTTCTGTACATGCTTTGGATAAGAATGATATGAATGCAACGTCAAAGACGACGTTTGAGCTTCTGTTTGGTATTTGTGATTGA
>NC_088335.1:25640000-25645000 GCF_036884655.1 Musa acuminata AAA Group
TTAAAACGTAGATTAAATCATAAACATATATCAAGTAGTTTAATCATCAAAATATGAGATTCAACAATCTCCCCCTTTTTGATAATGACAACCACTTGATGACGGAATTAAACTTAACTCCCGGAGTTTAAACAAACTCCCCCTATCAATATGCCATATTGATAGAACCTTGAATTCAAACTGAATTCAAGTCATTGCAATATTCATCATGAATACTTGCAACACATCATCATGAACTTATGCATAAACTTATGCATAACATGTCATGTCATCAACATACTTCTCCCCCTTTGTCATCAACAAAAAGGAGAAGTACCACAATCAAGTGTTTGTGATATTGGTTCAACTCATTGCATGAAAAACATAATATCAAGTTTTATCATCATGCAAGTTTGCTATTATCAAATACCAACATGTAAAATTGCGATGTAAGCTTTTGATATCATAACGCAAACATTTCAAGTGTTTATCAATTGTAGCATTTCATCACATGGTAAGATATCAACGCGTAGAATTACGATGCAAGTTTTTTGTTTGATATCTTGACACGATACAAACAAGGCATAATGCAAATTAATCATAGCATCTATTCATATATCTCTTGGTGATGCAAACATGGTATAATCATAGCATCAGTGTTTATAGCATCAATTCATATATTTATCCCCCTTTGTCATCAACAAAAAGGAGAACGATATAAGCAAATTTTAAGCATAAGTGCTTGTAATTATTCATGTCATAACTAGGTTCATATCATTTTCCAATAGTGAGTGATAGGATATCAATTATACAAACATCTCAAAGAAAACATGACATGGAGATAGCTTTAAAAACTTCTTCCTTTTTATCTGTTATTATCTTTTTGCATGAAGGAGGAAGACTATTTGTGATACATGCTATTTGTAAGTTTACTCGAATGAAGTTAAAATTGATAAGATATCAAAGCACGTTTCATTTTTACAAGTATCAAGATATGTATGTGAATCAAATCTTTGTACGTAAAAATGACTTCCTTTTTTAAGAAGGAATTTATAAGCAGAAATCATTTCATCAAATCCATTTCTCAAAACAAAATATTGTTCACATAATAAGTGTATGAGAGATGTATTTGCTAGTTGATTCCATATGTCAAAAATCAATGATATGAATTAAACTTGATATGACATATGCTTATTAAGTCTGGAAGAGGATAATTCGAAAATCCAATTGTTAAGAGAATCTGAAAATGAAATTAACACTTTCATGCATTCGGACAAGGCTGTGCTATTGATTTTCAAATACAATCACGAAGATAAGACATGCTTATCATCATGGTAGTACGATAGCAAGTTTACAATATACAAGCTAGCAAAAAATTTTCAACATTTTAAGACACGCAAGCTAGTAATTTTCTCTTTGAGATATGCACATTAGCAACTCTTTCTCCCCCTTTGTCATTGGCAAAAAGAAGGGAAGACCCTTTACATTAATTTCTAAATCATGACAAAGGTAGGTTTCAATCTTATTTGTGCATCATTATATTTTCAATTTCGAACATGCACAATTTCAAAAACCTTATATTTCATTCATGCATGATACTGAATAAATCAATCAATATTATAAGCATATTATACATGATACTTAAATTTTTAACTATTTATCAACATTTTGATCATGATACCAAACATTCATCATTTAGAGTATTCATGACATTAAATCAACATTTATAATACATCATTTTAGTAAAAACTCATAGCATTTTAAATCATGATTTACATCATATGTAATACATCACATCATAATTAAAAAGCTCAAGTATTGCATGCATCATTGCAAATCATAAATGCTTCATATTATGATGGTATCAATTTTGTCAAATTATATCCTACCTTGCATGATCATAACTTTTCATTTGTATACATCAAAATAAATTAATGAATATTTCATGTATTCATATCATCACATAAGGAATATCAAGAAGAATTGGTAATGAGATTTACGAATCATGTAGATAATTTAAGAGACATATTATGATTCTTTTTAGATAACTCAAATAGCAAAAAGAAAGAATCATAGTAAGTTATTTTGATTTATAAAAAGAATTCTCAAGTTATAATTCCAAGAAATCACGATTCATTTCAATAAATTTCAATAAGAACACAAAGTAGGTGATCTTGATTCATAAATGATTTCAAGTTATAAATCATGGGAAATTAAGATCATGATTTCGATAAAACCCATTAAATTCAAATCATCAAAATCTCAACATTACTTTCAAGAGATTCAAAATGGCATAGATAATTTTATTAATCTCTTAGTAAAAAAGTCAATAAGGTAGAGAAAAATAAATTTTCAAGAAAAATACTTTTCTCTTTTTAGTTGTTTTAATTCATATGATTTTATTTCATCTATGCCAAACATGTAGAATGTTTTAAAATCGAAAGTGCAAGTTTTATTATGACAAAGATCAATAAGGCACTTTCATTACCGTGAAAATCGAAAATCGCAAGATTCATCATCCATAATTATAAAACCAATAAACATGATTTTTAAAATCTCATGCATAGAATAAAATCATGGTATCAAAACATCATTATATCATCAAGCATGATTTCATATTTTCAATCAAAATCATTTTGTTTGTTTATCATAAAATATATATTTTTCATGATTATTTTCAGAACTACTAGCATGATCATAAATTTTGCATTTTCATCATAATATATTTTTTTTTTAACATGTAATTTTTAGGAAAATTAATTCTATACTAAAAAAGAAAATGCATTATGAAGAGCAACATGTAATTTCAAAATAAATTAAGGGGGTTTTGATTACCTCATCATTGAATGTCGTTAAGGCGTAGTTTGCCACCTCGCCTTTCTTGATTTTCTCCTCGTCTTCGGAGGAGCTCGATTCATCCCACTTTATATTCTTCTTCTTTGGCCTCTTCCTTCGTTCAAGTTTATTATTTATTTTAGATTTTTGTTTAATAAACTTATTAAGATTTAGTGTTCGAAGTTCAAGTTCATCATTGTCCTCATCACTTGAGTCATCGCTCAAGTGGTATTCATTTGTCCGGAGTTCCAAATCCTTCCTGTTCTTTGGAAGGTAATTTTATTCATCATGTTCATCATGTGCATTGTGCACCATTTCATATGTTATCAACGAACCAATTAGTTCTTCAAGTGGTAAGTTGTTTAGGTTTTTAGCTTCTTGTATTGCAGTTACTTTTGAATCCCACTTCTTAGAAAGAGAACGCAAAATCTTATTTACGAGATTAAAATCCGAAAAATATTTTCCAAGAGCTCTTAAACTATTGACGACATCTGTGAAACGGGTGTACATGTCGCCTATAGTCTCGCTTGGTTGCATTCGAAAAAGCTCAAAATCATGCAATAAAATATTAACTTTCGAGTCTTTGACTCTACTAGTTCCCTCGTGCGTGATTTCAAGTGTTCGCAAAATGTCAAAAGCCGTTTCGCACGTAGAAATCCGATTGAACTCATTTTTGTCCAAAGCGTAAAATAAGGCATTCATAGCCTTTGCGTTTAAAGAAAAATACTTCTTCTCCAAATCCGACCATTCGTTCATCGGTTTAGAGGGAAGTTGAAAACCGTTTTCAACGATATTCCATAAATCCAAATTCATAGAAATCAAGAAAACTCTCATTCAAGTTTTCCAATAAGTATAGTCCAATCCGTTAAACAACGGTGGATGAAAAACCGATAAGTCCTCTTGAAAGCCATGAAGAGCCATTTCTCTCGGGTGTAAATCCAAAATGAGAAATACCGGGCTCTGATACCAATTGTTAGGATCAAGAGCACTAAGAGGGGGGGGGTGAATTAGTGCAGCGGAAAACCTTCTGCGATTAACAACTAAAACTACGTTCGTTCGATAGAAGTGATTTTGGTAAGAAAGCCGATTCGTAAATCACTTCAACTTTTGACTAGGAGAGATGCAGCAAAGATATGAACGCAGTTTGCAGTTATGATAGAAATCAGAATATAAGTGCAAACTGAAATACGACGTTCGTACGATAAAAGCGATTTCGGTATAAAAGCTGATTCGTAAACCACTTTAACTTGAGATAAGGCGAGATGCAGTTAAAGCAAAGATATAAAGGCAGTTTGCAGTTATAATGGAAATCAGAACATAAGCGTAAACTGAAATACGACGTTCGTACGATAAAACTGATTTGCGTCTTAAACCCCGATTCGAAAAGCACTGAACTTTGAAACACGTTCGTAAAAACACATAAGGCAGTAAGCTATTGAGGAGGTTTGTAGTAAAGATAAGATGCTCAAAGTAAATGCAAACCGAGATTTAGAGTGGTTCGATCAATCTTGACCTACTCCACTTTTGGCTTCCTCCACCGACGAGGTCACCGACGTCAACTAGAGGCCTTCCTTCAATAGGCGAAGGCCAACCACCCTTTTACAGTTTCACTCCTTTTGACGGGCTTAGGAGACAACCCTTACAGAATTTTCTCTCCTCTCTTTACAACTCAAAACTTGGAAGAAAAGAGGGAGAAGAACTTTTGGCCTTTACAACAATTTTGAGCTCTAAGAATCACAGAAAAAGATCAAGATTTCGGTGTAAGTTCATGCCCTTTCAGTGCTGAATGGGTGGGGTATTTATAGGCCCCAACCCAATTCAAATTTGGAGCTCAAAACTGTCAATTTCCGGAATTTTGGGATCAGGCAGTTACACCTCCTGACTGGAGCGGTTGAATCGCTTGGTAGAGCTCGAAGACTGAGCCTTTGGGCGGTGCCACCTCCTATCAGGGGCGGTTGCATCTCCTGCCAGAGCTCGAAGACTGAGCTCAGGTAGTGCAACCTCCTGACTGAGGCGGTTGCACCGCTCAGCCAGTGCTCGGAGACCGAGCCCAGGCGGTGCCACTTCCTGTTAGGGGAGGTTGCGCCGCCCAGTCTCGCTCGGAGACTAAGCCCAAGCGGTGCCATCTCCTGGCTGGGGCAGTTGCACCGCCCAGTCTCACTCGGAGACTTAGCCCAGGTGGTGCT
>NC_088335.1:25650000-25680000 GCF_036884655.1 Musa acuminata AAA Group
ATCCTGAGAATAATAAACATAGAAACAGAACTATAAACAAAAGACTCATCACTCAAGAACGCATCCAAGAGATACATAGTTTATGAGAGCACTCCAAGAGAGCTTCTGCCAATATCATCAATTTCTAAAGTTCTTTCTAACCCTTAAATACCAGAATAAGTACTAATGCATGAAACAACTCTTCATAGGGAATTTTGAAATTAAATATTTTACAATATGTAACTAACTTCTTTAATGCATTTCTTGATCATGAAGAAAAGCACCTTGAAACAACTGTAACTTTATCTAAAGAATGTGCACATGAACTGTCATATTTGAGTGGGCTGAGTTGAAAACTATGAGGTAATATTGTGGGCTGAAAAATATACCATAGCATCAGCAAGGTCCATATGAGCAGATTGTAGCAAATTAGGCACTCCCGTGTCACAAGAGATATAAAGTTTAAGAGAGCACTCCAAGAGAGCTTTTGTCAATATCATTAGTTTCTAAAACTCTTTCTAATCTTAAAACACCAAAATAAGTACTAGTGCATGAAATAACCCTTCATGCATAAGGAATTACAAGATTAAGTGTTATACAGTTGGTAACTAACCCCTTTAATGTGTTCCTTAGTCATAAAGAAAAGTACATTGAAATAGCTTTAACTTTGTGTAAGGAATATGGTCATGAGCTGTCATAATTAAGTAAGTTGAGTTGAAGACTATAAAACAACATTATGGGCTAAAAAAAATATCATAGCGTCAGTGAGATTCGTATGAGTAGATTGTAACAAATTAGGCCTCCCGAGTTTTTCTTTTCTTTTCCGATCTAGTAGTGCCTTTGTGAGAGATTATGGAAGGGGTTGATTTTATTATAGTTGCTGCTGTCTTTCGATGTCAAGGATAAAGACAAAGCACTGGGTTTGTATCGTAAAATTCCATTCTATCGTAGGCTGAAAGGAGGCTTTCTTCCTCTTCTCATCTTCTTCTATTATTGCTCTTGGCCAAAAGGTTAATTAAAAAATAATATAAACCCACTTTAGATCTATGCTTAATTATTGAAAATTTACTTGCAATAGGACTACAAATCAGCTTCTAAAAATGTTAGGGAATTATTGTGGATCCATTCATTATTTTTAAATTTTGTAAATTCAATCGTTTTCTACATTGGACTTTTTTCTCAAATTCAACTAATACCATTTGCAAGTATAATTATTAAATGTCCATTTCGTGTAAAGAAAATCTTATATCATTTCCTTCTTATTTTATAGTAGTTGATAAATGAATGCATGCATTGTTTGTGCGAAAAATAAACATCTATAAATAAAAATATATGATTGATTGCGCCCTCTCAGTCACATACTTCACATTTGTTCGAGTAAAATACTTTAGTTGAAATGACTTGTTCAACCATAAATATTTACGCCCTATCATTCAAGTGCGCCCTCTTATTCAATTTCAGGACGCACCAATTTAACATTGTTTTCCACAGTTCATATCTAAAGCATCAGCCAACTCAAGATTGCACTACAGGAGACGTCATTAATACTCGATGTCATTGAAAAGAAAAAAACCACTAGATGTTAGGGCAAGACACAGGACTTGTCCAAGATTATATAGAAAGAGATATGATGGTATTTGGCACATCTACATATCAACGATTGAATCGATTCTAGAACTTTAAACAAAATAGTAAATGAAGGAAAGAAGCATTTCACACATGGTCGTTTGAGAAAAGTCTGAGAATCAACAAGAGGAACCTTGAAGTATGGCAAGGACCTTCATTAGTTTGCAGACATTGTAGCAATTCAACACTGCAAATATCTAACCTTTACATGCTCGAGGTGCCAATAAACTACACCATCAGTGTTTTTAAAAAAAATGAGAAGAAATTTCCATTACACTCAAACTTGTCGTCCAATGAGAGTCCTAGGATATCTCAACAGAGACCATGACCACCACAGTTGGAACAACATCAAAATACCACCCAGTTACAGCATACTACACTATACAACGGTATGTTTCATGATGCCCAGTGAGCTCTCCATTGTACGTGACCTTCACAACCTGTCCCTTCTCAAACCCATAGTATCGAGCAACAGCATCACTCTTGAGCATGCGAGGCAACTGCAAAACCAATATCCATACAATTGTGGTGAATTAAAGACAAGAATTTTGATGCTATGAAGGGAGCCATTGGTTAAAAACAAACTCTGTTTGATCATATCCAAGTGCTAGAGCAAACCTTAACCAAATTATTGATGATAAGAAAAAGCTAAATAACCCACTTTGAGTCCAGATATATGTCACCATTCTCTTATATTTGCAGTCCGCTTTTTGCTCATCCAAAGACCAAACACATTGGCATGATATGACAGAATTACCAACATTTTTAACAGTTTCTTAAAAATGAAAAATTTCTTGATCTAGCATTATACAGACAGAAGCAGGAAAATACATCAATACATCATAGGATACCACAATCTAACATTATACAAACAGAAGGAGAAACACACATCATAGGGTACCACATAATCTAGTGAATGAAATGAATGTATCATTGTCTGACACTAATTATGATGAGCTTAGCTTGGATCCAAAGTCACCAAACTCATGGAGACCTAGTATTCCCCGGCACTTTGCGCAATGAAAATCAACTCTAAGCTTCATTGGAATTGAAATAAAACACCAGTCTGACAGCAAAAGAATCTGTACGGGTCACCACCAATCCCACCAGTTGACCATGTCCAATACCATATCCTTTCTATATGCTTTACAATTATAAAAAATACAAAAACCAAAGTAGAAACCAGTTCCTAGATCACTAACTTGTCTTAATCAGAAAATATAATCACCAATCTAGAGAGTAGTCATCTTGATCGCTCAGAAAACATATTTTCTTTAGCAAGGAACATAGATAGTCAAGAGTCTTACTCTAAGGTTATTGCTATGGAAAAAAAGAGTCATTCGTTTTAATTCATCAATATAAGCCTCATTCGTTTTAATTCATCAATATAAGACTTATCATCTATAATTTATTTGATAAAAGATTTCCTCTCACCAATTACTACAAAAATATACCTTTAAAAGTTATGTTTTAGAGAACATAACCAAAATCTAGCTATATGTCATAATACAGTACCTGTGCCTCCACCTCAACTACCTCACCGTCGTCATCGACTCATCTGCTGCATGATTTCCCACTTCCTTTACTGCAACTGACCACATTTGAATTTCATTTGGTGTATAATCAATTCCTTCATGAGTAGCCTTAGCTGCAAAGGTGTGCTAGCTTACTCTTAAGATCAGGGACGTGACTGTTAAGAGTCTTACTCTTTAAGGTTTTTGCTATGGAAAAAAAGAGATTCATTTTAATTCATCAATATAAGACTTATCATCTCTAATTTATTTGGTAAAAGATTTCATCTCACCAAATACTACAAAAATATACCTTTAAAAGTTATGTTTTAGAGAACATAACTAAAATCTATCTATATGTCCTATACAATACCTGCCCCTCCACCTCAACTATCTCACTGTCGTCCTTGACTCTTGACTCATCTGTTGCATGATTGCTTCATGAGTAGCCTTAGCTGCAAAGCTGTGTTAGCTTACTCTTAAGATCAGGGATGTGACTATTAAGAGTTGTGGCTCTTCTAGTCTCTTTTTTCTAGGTAGGTGGTCTTATTCTCAGGATTTATCTCAACACATTTTATATGTTAACCAGAAAGCACCTGTGTACTCTGCCACTATGCTTCTACATGTTTTAATATAAACAACTTGTTGAAACATTAACTAGTTAAAGTCTATAATATCATTTATATAGCAAAAGACATACTCCTCGTGTAGAGCATCCAGCTCATAACCTATTTATAGGTTCTTTCAGTTTAAATTAGTTCCATAACTTCAGGTGTTTATCTTTTGAAGATTAACCCTTTAGGTACAATTTCCAACATGATATATGTTTCAGTTACCAGACACAGGTTGGTCCCAGCAACATTGGTACATGTCTGGGACATCATGCCAGTGTACCGACACATGGTATACAGTGTTGGGAGGCATGTGCCGCAGTCCGTGCTACAGACCCGATAGGCCATCGGACTGGTATGTAACAGTCCAGGCAAAACATAGAACCATGGAATCCAAATAATTATTATGTTTAGTCTTTCAGTTCAGTGTCCAATCATTATTCCATTTAATGTTTTAGCTCAGATCTACTAGTTACTCGTGAGCATTTATCAAGACACTGCCTACATATTCTCTTTTCTCATATACGATTAGACACAAAATTAAATGTATCCAAATTCCTAATCTAAATAGACACATTATTACAAAGAAACACTACTTTAAAAATTTATTAGCCTCCCCCAAGTATAAGGTAGAGGACTTACCTTTCAAATGCTTGTAGGAAAAATGCCACACAAATTTGAAACTCAAAAAATAAAAGAACTTTTGAATCAATATTGATATATGCTCATTATATCCTGGTTCAAGATGCCTTCAGCTATTGAAATCCTTACCTAATCTATTTTGGACTCATTTTTCCACTTGTGGAATTTAGCAATCATTAAACAGAATCCTATTGATCGTTGAAAAAATTGTTTTGGTTTCTTGATCTTAAAATGAATCAACTTCATACCTGAACTCTTTCGGAACAAACAAACTGAATGCAAGATGTTCAATAGTTCACAACAAAACACTACAAACTGATTCAATAATGTAATCAAAATGCGATAATTTTCAATAGTCACGATAATAATTTTCAATTATCATTGCTATAAATAAAAACTGTGACAATTTTCAATTATCACAATGAAATCAAAGTTATACATAAAAATCAGTACAACTTGATTCAACAATTTCAAATTTATTGACCTAGTTCTCACTTCTCAAAGCATATATCCTTCCAAGACATTAACCAGGACTGATGGTATGGCATCTGATGCTACAATAACTGTGGCTCCTGCCTCAAGTGAGCCTAGCCTAGATGACAGGCGACAATTTGAGAGCTTCAGGCTGGGGTGTACCGATCAAATTAAACTTCCTGATTTGAGCATTAATGGGATGTGATGGTTGTCACTAACTTGCCTGTGAACCTATTTAATGACTCTGGTCCCTCTTCCATTACATCTGAGAGCAAAGTGTTTGATGACCCCATCTCACCTAACCAATGTGATGGTGGGAGACCTGGGCAAGGCACCAATGGTGGAAGACTTGCTGATAATGAAGGTTCTTAAGGATTCCTAGGATCAAATTGTTCTGCTTGAACCTTTTGCATAGTCACCTTCCTATTTCCAGTAGATTGTTTCAAAGTGGAGTTAGTAGCACCTTTGTTTGTCCTTTGTGTTGCATGGAGCAAGAGCCTATTTATCACTGCTTCTTCTTTTGCCCTTTCTCAGCTTATCTTTGGTAACTTTTTCAACTCAGATTGGGTGTTCAACTTTCTCATTTTAAAAACCACATATTGGCAAATGGCTGGATGAGGCAGATTGGTGCCCCTACTGGTAGGAACCTTAGGATCACGACATGGGACTGTTTTCAAACTTTGAATCAAGAGAAGTCAAGATAATCAAATTAATTTCTTTAGTTTCCAAAGAGTCATGAATATTCATTTCACAATAATTCCAAGATGAATTCTGAGATATTTATGGTATGAATTATACATCATTTAGCTTATTAAATTAGGAATCGAACACATTTTACAAAATGCGATTTGGAACTTTTTTAGAGAAAGTTATGCTTCATTCTCTCTGCAAAGGTCCTGATGGGTTCTCTACCAAGATTGGAAGAAGGTTCTTCTCACCTTTTCAAGTCCCTTGATGACTTTTAGTTACTCTATAGCTCTTTAATTAGTTTTTATTTATTTTAAATCTTAAAAGTGGTGGAGAAGTTAATCACCATCACTATACATACCTCATGATTGTAAATCTTGAAGACATAGTGTTTTGAATACAAGTTGTGTTTCTCGAGGTGTTATCTCTTTGGTGGATTCCTTAGAGCGATGAGTTCTTAAACCCTATATCCCTAGTTAAAATAGTTTGGAAGTGTTAAAGGTGTTCTTAAGATTGAAGTCAAATCAAAATCAAAATCAAAATCACAATTGAGCCTTCGAGCTCTCCTCATTCCAAAGAAAAAGATGGATCATGATAAGTGTGTAGAAAGCATAGCTATAAATAAGATTACTATTGACTATCGGTTTCCTATTCCTCGTATAGATGATCTTCTTGACCAACTTGAAGAGGTCAAGGTTCGCAATATCGTACCGTACCGAAGTTTCGACCTGGGCTCGATACTGGTACGGTACGGTATACCGCTCGGTACACCCAGGTGTACCGAGCGGTATATTCAGGCGTATCGAGCACTGTAGTAATGCTACAGTGCTACAGTACCGGCCCGGTAACAGGCGGTCCGCGTACCGGAAGCCTGTCGGACCGGTACTGCAAACCATGGAAGAGGTAACTATATTCTCCAATATTGATCTTTGCAGTGGCAATCATGAAATCTGTACAAGACCCAAAAATGAATAAAAAACAACATTCAAATAAGGGATGGTCTCTATGAATAGATGGTAATGCCATTTGATCTCTCAAAAGCTCCTAATACATTTTTGTGCCTCATAAATCATATTTTTTTAACATCTTATTGAAAAATTTGTTATCATATACTTTGATGATATTCTTATCTATAACAATAATGAGGAGCAACATCTGCAACATCTTCGTAAGGTTTTTATTACTTTGTGAAAGCTAACATGAAGAAATATAAATTTTCAGTGATAACCTCATTTTTTTAGGCTATATTATATCTATAGATGAAATCAAGATAGATCCTAGCAAAGTGGAAGCTATACTGAAATCCAGAGCTTTCATATCTCTTTTTATCATTCATGGTCTGATCTCTTTTTATCGATGATCTATAAAAGGATTCAATTCTATTGTGGCTCTAATCACAAATATGCTTGAAAGGAGATGGTTTCAAATGGACAAATAAGGTCCAAAAGAGCTTTGAGATTCTAAAAAGCAAGGTAACTGAAGCTCCTATCCTAATACTCCCAAATTTTGATGAAGTTTTCAAAGTTGAATGTGATGCTTTGGGAATTGGCGTTGTTTGTAGTCAAGAAGTAAACTAATTACTTTCTTTAGTGAAAAGTTGAGAATTAATGGAGCTTTAAATTATTGGAATCATTACCTACTTCCAAAACTATTTGTGCTTTACTCTGATTATGAAGCTTTGAAATACATCAATAGTCAGCAATATGCTACATGAGTTGAGTTTTTCCAAGCCTATAATTTTACTATCAAGCATAAGTTTGGTATTGAAAATATTATTGTTGATGTCCTTAAGCAGAAAATACTCCTTAATTGCAAGTAAACATTGTGGGGTCTGAAATCCTAAGAGAGCTTTATAAATATATCCTTATTTCAAGGAAATTTGGAAAAAGTGTGAAAGTGGCAATCATAATCATTCCTACTTCACGATGGTTATCTTTTCAGGATTAATCGTCTTTGCATTCCTCAATGTTCTTTAAGAGAATCTATCATTAAGGAAGCTCATGCTAGTGGGTTAGGTGGTCACTTTGGAAGAGACAAAATTTGAACGCTTGTGCAGGAAAATCTTTATTGGCCAAAATTGGACAAAGATGTAAGATGGTACATGGAACGTTATAAAATTTGTCAAATTGAAAAAGTCATAAGCAAAATTCATGGTAATGCTCCTTAGGAGGATGTTAGCCAGAATTTTGTTGTAGGTTTACCCAAAATCCAGAGGAACAAAGTATCAATTATGGTTGTCATGGATCAGTTTTCTAAAATGACACATTTTATTCCTTGCAATAAGACATTGGATGCATCTAATATTGCTAACTTATATTTTTGTGAAATTGTGAATCTCCATGGTATTCCTAAATACATTGTTTCTGACATAGATTCAAAATTCTTGAGCCATTTTTTGCATACTCTTTGGAGGAAATTGGGAACAAATCTTCTTTTCAATTCATCTTACCGTCCATAACTTGATGATCAAACTGAAGTTTTCAATCAAAGTTTGAGAATTTTTAAGAAGCTATAGGGTAAAAACATTCGTCAGTGGGATCTTCTTTTGGCTCACCTAGGACTTTCTCCACTATTGCACAATTATAAATCCAAGGGATTAGCACAGCCTTTAAGTATTGGAAGCATCAGCCCTTCCATCCTCCAGCTGGCCCTAGCCATGAGAAGAGAACAGGAGAGATTCCATCGAGTTCAAGCTTACGGCTGCAGATTCTCCTTCCCCTGGTTCTAGAGGCTGAAACTCTTCTTCATGCTTCATCCAACATCTTCAGCAACTTCTACCTTCTGCCGCAACCTCATCAGCAGGGTAGAACAAGAAGACCGAAACCGGTAGTAATTTTGCTGAGAGTAACTAGTTTATTGTCAAGTACAGCATGTTCTTGTAGCACAAGTCATCTTTCATCGTTCTTTTAGTCTTTGCTTAGCAGTGATTGAAAGAGGCGCTCGGGCGCTCGCCTAGGCGCTCGGGCAAGGCGAGGCGAGGCCCGAGCGCCTCGCTAATGTCCCAGGCGGCGCCTGTTGCACTTCAAACAGGCGCCGCCTGGGCGCTCGCCCGAGCCTAGGCGCTGGGCGCTTCGGGCGAGCGTCTGGGTAAACCAAGTGACCGAACCAGGATTTTAGGTCTGGTTCGGTCCTGGTTCGATTGTTAGTTGGTTCAATCGAACCAACTAAACCGATATAACCCTTACCCAACCCTAACCCGCTGCCGCTGCCGCTCCCGATCTCGCTGCTCGTCGCTGCTGCTCCCGCTGCTCATCGCTGTCGCTGCTCGCGCCTCCCACGTGCCCTCCAGCTGCTCGCACCTCCCGCGAGCCCTCCCGCTGCTCGCGACTCCCGCGAGCCTTTCCTCTGCTCGCGCCTCCCGCGAGCCCTCCCAGCTGCTCGCGCCTCCCGCTGCTCGCGACTCCCACGAGCCTTCCCTCTGCTCGCGACTCCCGCGAGCCCTCCCGTTGCTCGCGCCTCCCGCTCCCTTTCCCTTTCCCGCCGCCGCTCGTCGCTGCTTCCTCGTTTCTCCCTCAGGCTCAGTATACAGTATACTCTTAATATTAAGTTTATTTGAATTTTGAAATGATTAATTTTCAATACTGGTAATAGATTAATAATATATTATTTTAATTTTAATGTTGTTAATTTTTATTTATTTGAAATTATTACTAGGTTTCAACATAAATGGCAAGTGTAGAGAGCAACTCAATAGAGTCTCCAATGGTATCAAAAAAAGATCCTGCATGGAAGTATAATTATTTGAAGGATCCGAAAGATCATAATGCAGTGACTTGCATATTCTGCGATAAGACTACCAGAGGTGGTATTTTTTGTGCAAAACAACATCTAGTAGGAAATTTCAAGAATGCAGCAGCTTGCAAAAAATGTCCACCTGAGGTAAAAGAAGAGTTGTTGAGTTATATGAATGAAAAGAAGACACAAAAGAATGAATCTTACGGGAATTTACCAGAAGACAATGTTGAACATCTCAAGGATGAAGAAGAAGATTATTCTATGAGTATTAACCCAAGTGAAAAAAGAGTATACGACAAAAAGGGAAAAGAAGTTATGAGTACTAAAAAAGGTAAAAAAGGACCGATGGATCTATATATGCTTCAAGGATCCCAGAAACAACAAGGGCAAGCAGGAGGCTCAAAATTTAGACAAACAAATATAAGTGATGCTTGTGATAAAGAAATAAGAGGAAGAACAATTCAGCACATTGCTCGCTTCTTCTATCAGGCTGGTCTTCCCCTTAGTACAACTCGTTTAGACAGTTTTAAGGATATGATTGAAGCTATTGGAAGATATCGTGCAGGATTAAAACCTCCAAGTTATTATGAGATGTGAGTTCCATTGCTGCAAAAAGAGTTGAATTATACAAATGACTTACTAAATGGTCATAAAGAATCATGGGCAACACATGGTTGCTCTATTATGTCAGATGTTTGGACTGACAGGAGGCACAGGAGTATAATTAATTTTATGGTTAATTGTTCTTTAGGGACTATGTTTGTGAAGTCAATAGATGCTTCATCTTTTGTAAAATCTGGAGACAAGATATATGATTTACTTGACAACTTCGTGGAAGAAATTGGAGAATAAAATATCGTTCAAATCATAACCGACAATGGAAGCAACTATGTTTTAGCTGGTAATATTCATCTTTTAATTTTATTAATTATTTTATCTTCAATTAAGTGTGTTAAACTCTTAAGTCTTATCATTTTTGTTATCCTTTGTCTTAGGTAAATTGCTTGAATCAAAAAGACAACACTTGTATTAGACTCCATGTGCAGCATATTGTATTGATTTAATGTTGGAGGATATTGGAAAGATCTTAGAAATCAAGAAAACCTTAGAAAGGGCAATTTTTGTTGTTGGATTTCTTTATAATCACATTGGAGCTTTGAATATGATGAGAGAATTTACAGGGAATAAAGAATTAGTGAGATATGGTGTTACCCGATTTGCTACTTAATTCTTGACATTACAGAGCGTGCATCGTTAAAAACATACTCTGAGAAATATGTTTACCTTTGAGAAATGGATGACAAGCAAATGGGCAAAAGAAGCAAAAGGCAAGAGGGCTGTTGATATCATCTTAATGCCATCCTTTTGGAATCATGTAGTTTATATATTAAAGGTAATGGGCCCTCTTGTTCGAGTCCTTCGGTTGGTGGATAATGAAAATAAGTCTGCAATGGGATATATTTATGAGGCTTTGGATAGAGCAAAGGAGACGATTAAAAGATCTTTTAATGAAAATGAAGAAAAATATGAGAAAATTTTTACAATCATTGACGAAAGATGGAATTGTCAACTTCATCGTCCCTTACATGCAGCAGGATATTATTTGAACCCTGAATTCTTTTATAAGATTAAATCTGTTGGATTTGATGTAGAAGTTTTGGATAGGTTATATCAGTGCGTTGCAAGATTAGTTCCCAGCCTTGAGGTTCAAGATAAAATTATTCATGAATTATCTTTATATAAAAATGCTGAAGGTCTTTTTGGAATTCCAATTGTCGTTCGATCCAGGACAACTACCTCTCCAGGTATTAATAATTTGATATAATTAATTTCATATATATTATGTTACTATGTTATTGCTAATAATAACATAAATTTTACAGTTGAATGGTGGACTCTATTTGGAAATTCCACCCCGAACTTACAGAAATTTGCTATCAAAGTACTTAGTTTGACATGTAGTGCTTCGGGTTGTAAGCGAAACTGGAGTGTCTTTGAGCATGTAAGTATTACTAAATATTTTTGTTTTAATTAATTTATTTATTTAGATATATGTATTAATATATTTTTAAATTATATGACATGACAGATTCACTCGAAGAGAAGAAATCGGTTAGAACATCAACGATTGCACGATCTTGTTTAAATAAAGTATAATCAAGCTTTAAAGACTCGTCATGATTTGAAAAATAGATTTGATTCAATCTCATTGCAAGATATTGATGATTCAAATGAGTGGTTAGTAGGAGAAATGGGTGCTAACTTGCAAGATGCTGGAGACGAGCTTGTATTTGAAGATGATAGATTGACATGGGGAGATGTGGCAAGAGCTTCAGGTGCTGGAGAATTACAAACATATACAAGACAGATGTCAAAGAGAAAAATGAGTGCAAAAGCATCAAGCTCGGCTCCTGCTATTGTTAAAGACATAGAGAATGAAACATATCTTGATGAAGAGGAAGGAATCAAAGGACAAGAGGAAGAAGACAAATTCAATGAAGATGATTTGTGTGAAAATGACGATAATATTAATTATGATGAATGACTTTGATATAAAATTTTATTGTTTTGAATTTTGAAACTTTTTGTTAATGTGACATTGTGATTTTGTATCTTAGATTTTCTTAATTTAATAGCATATTTTTATTTAAAATTTTAAATAATTATATTTATTAATTATATTATATATGTTTATATTTTAGTGCCTCGCTTCGCTCGGGCGAGCGCCTAGCACCTCGGGCGTTTTTGGACCTTGGCGCCTAGTGCTTTTTAAATCACTGTTACTTAGTCCTTTGTATTTTATAGTAGGCACTTTTAATTCAAAACAATAGAGTTCTTTTTGGTTTTACACTTTTTCTACAGTGAGCTTTCACTCCACCACAAAACAACATACGACCCGTGTTTAGCTTGAACTCGAGTCCAAACCTCATATGGATTAGGTGGTATCAGAGCAATGATCCTTGGCCTATGGATGGTTACCACGAGGCAAGGATACGAAGTGTCAAGTGAAGAGCTATAAGAGTTGGAGTTCAAACCTCAATCACCGACGAAAAAAGGTGACGACGGGATGGCAACCAATAATTCAGCACCTTCGACTAACCTTGCTGCCCAAATCGCAATCTTATCGCAATATATGGAGAACATGATGGGTTGGATATGAGCCCAAACCAACAATAAAGTCTTGGTCATTCCGAGTCGAGGCTTGCATCGACAAACCCTTCTATGACGACTCATTAACGTCGAGGTATTGGATGCATAGTTGGATCAACTTGACACCTATTTTGAACTCTATGGTTACAATAGTGAAGATAAAGTCACGTTTGTTCAATTCAAGTTGACGGGTGATGCACTTGCTTAGCGGAACACATACCTTCAAATACCTATGGCATTGAAGAAGTAACACGGGCACAATTCAAAAGGCTTCTTCGTTAAGAATTCTACCTGATGGGGTATATTAAAGATCAATGACGGAAGTGGCACTACTTATGCCAAGGTTGGGATCAATGAAAGAGTATACCACCAAATTCTGATGACAAGCAATAACACTCGAGGTTTCTCTCTAGGATCACCCGATGATAATGAAGTATACCTCTGGTCTTCATGCACTAATTAATATTTAGTTGAGCCTTTTCAAAGTTTATGATATCATGAACACAAGTGTGATGGCGATGACAATCGAGAAAAAGAACCAATTCCACAACGAGAAAAATGCAAAAAAGGCCAAAGGAGGTTACCCGAAGGTCAAGAAGAATACTGGGAATGGTAAAACCTCTTCTTCTCAAAGAAGAGTGATCTATTTTGTGAGCATGGAAGAATTGCAAGTCACAATAGGGAGAAGTGTTGGAAGGTTCACCCCAAACTCTTCCTAAATAAGTGGAAGAACGATTAAAGTCGACGAACGACAACTGCAACCATCAATGATGACTTAACCGAACTTGCACCGGTTTAACATCTAGATCCGAGTCTATCACTGATGGCTAGACTAAAGGTTATAGACTCAGATCCAACCCCTAGTCCAAAGGTTCGAGAAGTAGCCCAAAGTATCCACAACTCTTCACTAAAACCAATGGGCTTCGTCCTAGATATGCGATTGAGCACAAAATTCAACTTATCTTCGATGCACCTTTGTCAAATCTTAACATGTATCGGAATTCAATTTTGGTGAACAAAGAAATTCATGGATTTTTATTTCAAGAAATAATTTAAACTAAAGTCAACTCCATGATATTCTAAGATATTATGGATATTCTAGCTTGGGCAAGGTAATATGATATAATAAGGCAAATCACCTTTAATCTAAAAAATAAAAACCATGACAATTTCATAACAAAGAAACAACCAAAAAAGGGTGTGTCCCTCAGTATAATTTATTTTTTCCAACCATTAGAAGGGATAAAGTAAGAGCCATTAAGAGTGAAATTTAACAACTAAGTTGGAACCATCATTTGCTCTCTACCTGGATGTCCTCCACGTTATACTTTGCTATGAGCTTTTCTTTCTCTTCTGCAGCAAGTAAGACATGCCTTGGTTTCAAAACGTGCTTTGTGATATTGACCAGCAATTCTGTTATCTGATATTGAAAAGCAAATTAAGCATCAGGAAGAAAACAACAGAAATTTCTTAAGTGTACTTTAAATTATAAGAGGCAAAATAAAGAAACAAAAATGAATAAGGATGGGCATTGAACGAGTTTTTTATTAAGCTGAGTTGGTTTCATATAAATATAACATGTTAGCACTTAGTTTGGAGACTGTGGACCTTGATTTATGAAAGCATTACAGTAACCTTTTACTATAAATATGAAATTTTTATATAACTAATACATAATTTTTCTGCAGACATCAGCAAAAGATCCAGATCTACTTTGACTCTTAACAACTAATGTCTAATAAGGATTAATAGTCCAAATTATGTTATAATTGAAACACAAAATAAACATTGGAAGTTCTGACTTGATTTCTTACACTGAAATGCAATAAATATGTCTCTGTTCCAAAATAAAATATATGAAATTCTAATTAAATAGTTAACGACGAATGCTCACAAGCTAAGTATCTGTATTATTGCTGACAGCAGAAAAGCAAGTACATACATGTTAGTATATCTAGATAAATTAATATTTTGAGCTTTTCCCAAAGAAAGGGATCAAATGAAAACCATAAAGAAGTCATAAATTTTGAGCAGTGGAGAGTACTTGAAATATCTCCAGTCTGAATTTGAAAATCTCTTCAGTAAGTTCTCGAGCTTTGGATGTCATTTTACTTTGTAACACTAATATTAACCCAGTCAAGTGTTCTTTGCTAACCCAGCTGTATATTTCACGCACAGTTGACAACTTCAAAGGTTCAGTTCCACAGAAGATGACAAGAAGCTGAAGAAGAAAATTTGTTAAGTCGAAACGAAGTCATTTCCATACCAAAAGATGCAGAATTTTAATAAAAGAAAAACAAAAAAGGACATTTCCATATCAGGAACAAACAGAAGCTGTTTACTGCTGCAAACAGTTGCTTACACAGCAGTGAATATACATCTCTTTACTGCATCCATGCCTTTGGCAGCTGTTTACTGCTGCAAACAGTTGTTTACACAGCAGTAAATATTTACATAGCAGTAATAGACAGCTGTTCACTGCATTCGTGGCTCAACTGCAGTAGGTGCCGTAACCTTTGTCATAGCCACACCATGATGGAAAACCATCAGGCATTATAAAGGATTTCCGAAAATTTTATTCTAGGTAAAGAAATCAACAAAAAATCATCAATTAGTTGGCCTAGAAGATCTAAAAATTGTGTTGAAAATTGATATATCTTTTGGTCTTTCTAGGTGCTAACCTAGGAACTCCTTTTGCATTAAGTGCACTTTTGTATTAAGTGCACTCCTTCACTATTTAGTTATCCTAAAAGCCACATTTTGGAATTCTAAAAGACATACATGTTTTCTAGATGATTACTCTTGGGAATCATTGCCTGCATTTGATTGTATAAAGGCTCCTAAATGCCTATAAATACTGAGGCTTATCAATGAATCAAACACTTCAGAATCGAGTCTTTTACACTCCTCTCTTGCTATCTTGCTCTCTTGCTTTCTCTCAACTTCTCTTTTCTCTCTATTTTGTTCTACATCAATTTGGTATCAAAACCATCAAGAAACCTGCCTTGTAACCAATTGGATTCCAACTAGCAACAAAAACTTTAATCAACACTCAAGGATCTTTGCACCTCCAACGTCAACTCCTTGCAAGTGGAGTTGGACTTTGGGGTGACTATCCCTACGAAATTGGTGGACTTAGCTCTCGATACCTGATAACTTTTTTGAAAACTTCACCAATATTTTTGTCGAAAAGAAAAATCATATATTTCTTTATATCATGGTTTTCATTGCTTCTCCCCTCGTTTCTCCTTTCTTTTTTTTTTAATCATCCTCTCTCTCTCTCTCTCTCTCCTTTAGCTACAACTATAGTACCACTAAAATTTAAACCTCTAAAAGTTGTCCAAAGAAAGACAAAAATTGAGAAAAAAGAAGTGAGAACCATTTAAAACATTACATTTCTACCTTGTGCATTGCAATAATTAACAACCTCGTTACCAAAAGACAAATTGTTGATAGCATTAGAATCATAATCCTAAGGTTAAATCCTTATTAGATTAATTCTCGGATGTCATAACTCAAAATTACCTAATGAGCTACCACCTTACGAGAAATCCAACATGCCATTGACCTTGTCCCAAGATCATAGCTCCCTAATCTCCCACATTATAGGATGAATCCTAAGGAGAGAGTCAAGTTAAACAAGCAAGTTGAAGAACTTCCGGCTAAAGGATTTGTGTGACACAATCTCAATCATTGCGCTATCCCTACCTTGCTAACCTCTAAGAAAAATGGGTCTCGGAGGATGTGTATCGATAGTTGAGCGATCAACAAAAATAACAATAAAATATCGCTTCTCGATCCCTCGACTTGAGGATATGCTAGACCTTCTCGCTGGATCTCGTTGGTTTTCAAAACTTGACTTGAGGATATGCTAGCCTAAAACCCTTTTTGAGGTTTCAAGTTTCCATGGATTAGTCTCTTTCTCTCTCTTGTAATCATGTAATGTTAATCATCATTAATAATGGTCTATAGTCTATAAATTTGAAGATCATTAACTTTCTTAAAGGAAATTATTGGATATTTATTATAAATTTTCTTTTATTTTGGCATTTTTATTATTAGATTTGGACATTATAGTACTTTGGCACTTTAAATGAATGTAATTTGATGTTTTGATGGTGATATCTATAACATAAAGTGACATAAAACTCATGTAATTTCCAATTTATATTTTAGTGATCATATTTCTCCTTAATTATATAGTTTTTAAATTTTGAATATGTAAGAGTGTCTCGCTTACGCTCGTGCAAGTGCCTCTAGTGTTTTGGCACCTTGGTGCATTTTAGCACCTAGCACCTTTGACTACACTCGTCTTTGAATTATGTTAACAAGTTATGATTCAAAATGCATAGGAAGTTTAATTATAAATTGTATAAGCATAAAGAAAGTATTTGATATCCATGCAGGTGTTAAATGTATAAAGAATATATATATTTAAAATAAAATATTTATTTATGATAAGTTTTGATAGCATATGATTAGTTCTTAATTTTTCAGATTTGAGAAGTAGCTCATTATTTTATACTGATAGAAGAATGAATCAAAATTTTGGGGTATGATTATGCATTTAGATTTATTTTGTATATATGTTATTTGGATTAAAATATTATATACTCTGAAGGAGTCAAATTTATTGAACAATGTCTAATGGGTGAATTGTCAATGGGTTAAAATATGTAATAAATGCTATGTGAAAATAAATTAGGATTGCAACACTGTAGCATTGTCGACTTTCTACTAGGCTGGGGCATTACAATTTTTAAATGTTGTTACACTGTTTTTGGGTCCTATTTGAAAAATGCCTGTGCAACTTAGATTTATTTTTATCCAAAAATATCAATATTTTTATAAATCCTTGGAAATATCTAATAATGCTTATAACAATAAAATTGTAACTCTCAACTATTTGGGATCGACTATATGGATCTTTTATTGCTATTAAAATTTATAAAAAAATCACATGTTTATTTAAGAGTATTTAAATCTTTATTTATAACTAATATTAAAATCTTTTTAGGTATTTTTTTTGGCTCTTATCAATAATTATTTCACTTCTTCTAACTACGGTATTCGTAGATCTCCTAAATACATGTTCATACTATCTTAAATAATTGTCTCTCATTTTATCCCCTATTAGAACAATACTAAATTATTCACGAATAAAAATATTTTTTTTCCTATCTTTCCTCGTAACTCCATACATCAATCTCAACATTCTCATCTCAATTCTAATGAATCCCTAATTGATCTTTTTTTTTTTTAACTTTTAGGCCATTAAAGGACATATATTTAGTTAATTTAGCCTAAAAAAGCTATAGATTTTTATTTATTTTATTTTTATCAATTAAAGGTGAAAGTACAAGGTTTTTTAGTAAAAATTTTAATGAAACCTTGAAAATTCAAGTGAAGCTTTAAATGACCACTTTTCTATTTTTTTCTATTTTGAGTTAATTAATTACTTAAAAGGTTGAATTTTTTTATTATTTTCACTTTTCACCAATTTAACTTTTTTCCTAAAGGTTTCATAAAACCTTAAAAAATAGTCTTATGAAGACCTAACTAACCTTTTTTTTTTAGGTCTTCAAAAGACTCATTTCTAGTTAATTTAACCCTTAAAATCTGAAATTTTCACATTTTCTCATTTTTTGCATGTCACAACCTAATTTCATCAAGCGCATGACCAAAGCGTTAGTCATCTCAGCACCTTCAAACCACTAGGGTGACACTAGGCTGAATGGGGCTATCATACAAAGTTGGACTCTGATTTGTAATTATAATCTTGTACGCAAAGTGTGTAGGTTTGCCATGCACAAGATCAAGTGGCCATTACTGGACTTGTATGCCTTTTTAGTGTTCAAATTCCATATTTTCTCATATTCCTTGTTTTCTCCTTACATTCCAACTATTTGTTAAATTGCTTAAATGCTATGATTTTGAAAGAGACATTGGAACTTGTACTCATCTTCGAAACCAATCAACTTTCCTTCTTTGCAAGTCCATAGGGACCTATGTGAGATTGCACTTAGGCTGACCCTTTGTGAATAGATATCAAAGGGTACGTGATGACTTAAGCAATTTCAGCTAAGCTTATGTCATTTAAATATGGGGAAAAAGCCAAAGGCCATAGATAGGTACTCTATCACTTGGTATAAATAGTACGGGAGATAAAGGGGTCATTGCTAATGCAGAGAAAGAAAACACTTATGTTGGTTTCATTAATCACAGATGGGATAGCTAGAAGCCTAGTGAACATAACAAGTAATAAGATATTTTTATTATGCTTTGTATCAATGATTGAAATATCGTACAGTACCAGAGTTTCGACATTCACTCGGTACAGTACAATACTATATACCGAGTGATATAACATTCGATATACTACTCGGTATATATATATATATATATATATAAGGCAACGTCGCCGAAAAAGGTGATGTCGCCTTCTCCTTCTCCCATGCAGGGCGACGTCGTCTTATATATATATATATATATATATTCCATCCGGTAACGGGCAGTTCGTGTACCGGTCAGTTGACGGACCGATACATACCAGTGATTTAAAAGGCGCCAAGGTCCAAAAGCGCCCAAGGCGCTAGGCACTCGCCCGAGCGAAGCGCTAAAATATATAATATAATTAATATATATAATTATTTAAAATTTTAAATAAAAATATGCTATAAAATTAAGAAAATCTAAGATACAAAATCATAATAATATATTATTAATCTATTAACAGTATTGAAAATTAATCATTTCAAATAAACTTAATAATATTAACAGTATACAGTATACGTATACTGTTAAAAGGAAGTGTAAAGGGGTGCTGAGCCTGCTGACTGAGAAAAGAGGAAGCGGCAACGGCAAGCGACGACAACGGCAGCGGGAGCGGGAGAGGGAGCGGCAAGCAGCGGGAGGCACGAGCGGCGAGTAGTGGCAACGGGAGCAGGAGCGGCGAGCAGCGAAAGCGATGAGCGGCGACAACGGCAACGTTTGCGAGCAGCGACAACAACGAGCAGCGGGATCGGGATCGGGAGCGGCGAGGGTTAGGGTTCGGTTGTCACTTATATCAGTTTTAGTTGGTTTGATTGAACCAACTAACCATCGGACACCGAACCAGGACCGAACCAGACCTAAAATCCCGATTTGGTCGCCTTGGTTATCATAGGCGCTCTCCCGAAGCCCCTAGCGCCTGGGCTCGGGCGAGCGCCCAGGCGGCGCCTGTTTGAAGCGCGCCGCCTGGGAGATTAGCGAGGCGCTCGAGCCTCGCCTCGCCTCGCCTCGCCCGAGCTCCTAGGCGAGCGCCCGAGCGCCTTTTTAAATCGTTGATACATACCACCTGGTACGGACAGTATTATTCGAAATTGTATACCTTGCTTTATATACTTAAATAAACATTTCAAATATACATAACCTTCAAGACGTCTTCTTCATGAAGGTTATAAGCTAAATCTAGCATTATGGTAAGACCCTAAAGTCTTATCATGGAAGAAATGAGAGAAATGAGAATGCTCTGATAACAAATGATAAGACCCTAAAGTCTTATCGTCGATCTGATACCAATTGATAAGACCCTACGGTCTTATCGTGGAAGAAAGGGGAGAAAAGGGAATGATAATGATCGCTTCGAGGGGATCGGCCTCCTTGATCGCTTCGTGGGGATCGGCCTCCTTGATCGCTTCGAGGGGATCGACCCTCCTTGATCACTTCGAGGGGATCGGCCTCCTAGGGTTTATCCACAGAGTGGAATAACATTTCATTCATTGATTGATACTGGTAGCACTAACAATTTTATGGACATTGAGACTGTTGACCGATTGGCCCACCACATTGAAGACTATGACAGATTCGAAGTAAAGATCATTGATGGACGGATTTTCACTTGTGATAGCAAAGGTTCAAAGATAAAATTGATTATACAGGGCCAGAAGTTTCATGCAACGATTACTACACTAAAAGACCGACCTGTTGCTTACACTATCAAAAAGTGGAGACCATACTTACTTGATCAACGGGTTGTGATGCGTTGCAGATAATCTATGGCTAAAGTGCTGAAAGAGAAGCTCCCCGAAATTTATGCTGCTCAGCCTTGGGGACAAGGCTGATTTGAAGAGGGAGGAACTGTTAGGACCCTTTTTCTAAGCTTTTAAATAATGTTTATTGAGTCTGTTTAGTCCAATTGTTTATTGAGTCGGTTTGGTTCAGTTAGAGTCAAGTAGAGGTTTATTTAATATTTATTTATTATTAGAGTTCAAGTCGTGATAGACTCTGGGTGGAACTCTATAAATAGGGATGTAACTGCTTCTTTTCAGTAATCTATGAAAAATACTATTCTGTCTTTTGACAAACCCTATGAGGTCGATCCCCTCGAAGCGGTCAAGGAGGGCTGATCCCCTCGAAGTGATCATCCCCTTTCTCTTCTTTTTTACGATAAGACTTTAGGATCTTATCATTTGGTATCAGAGCATCCCCATTTCTTCCATTTCTTCTACGATAAGACCTTAGGGTCTTATCATTTGGTATCAGAGCGACGATAAGACTTTAGGGTCTTACCATTTGGTATCAGAGCCTACGATAAGACTTTAGGGTCTTATCATTTGGTATCAGAGCGACGATAAGACTTTAGGGTCTTATCATTTGGTATCAAAGCGACAATAAGACTTTAGGGACTTACCATTTGGTATCAGAGCATCCTCATTTCTCTCCTTTCTTCCACGATAAGACTTTAGGGTCTTACCATTTTGTCACGGACAAACTTCTAAACAAGATGTTTGATGTAATGCTCATATATGTCCGTGTCTCTTGGCATGTTCATGCCTTGTACAGAATGCAGAGGGACGGCTGAAGGCTTAATAGTCCCATTTTAGTTGGGTTGGTGGCCTCTTTAGGCTTGTAAATAAAGGTTGTGTCATGTAGACACGTGCGAGAGATTCTCGGTCTGTAATGGACCATTTTACCCTTTGTTGTGCCACTGTTCAGAGCTTGTAAAGTCTGTTTGTAATTTGCATTGTCAATGAAGTGTTTTTCGGACATGTTTGCTTGTGGATCCCGATTGAGGCGTTCTCTCTAACCCGTTCTCTCTTTTGGTGGTCCTAAGGGACAATGGGAGGCTTCGGGGAGGCTGACCTTTGCGGATGGACACGCAAGGGTGCCGCACGACTTAGGCAAAACCAGCTAAGTCCGTGACAGATGGTATCAGAGCGGGACAAGCACTCATAGAAACACTTGACATGCAAACGTGGGGGACCTAGCGGGGCTGCGTTGAGGGCAGTCAGCAACGCGCGACCGTTTGAGGGAAAACGGGCATGGAGATGTTGGGAAAAGAGTCGCTCAGAGGAGCGGGCATCTAACATTGGCATTCAGAGGAATGGCCAACCCTTCGCGCAAGAGGCACCACGAGAACAGGTAAGCTTGGAAGAATGCGGAGCGCACAAAGGTTGGGATGGCTGAGTTTGAGCTACGGCTCAACGTTGACAACTTTACTTGATGGTGCTCAAGGCAAGCGAGGCGCTTGGCAAAGGACGAGACCATGCAAAGTGGAATAAGTTGCTCAGCGACCGAAAGAGTTGTGCAAAGCTCACAGAGGTGAGGGGAATTGCTAACTCGAAGAATTCGGTACTCATGCATGGGCTTGTATGCGGACGATGGAATGTTCGTGGCCATCCTAAGGCGGTCGAGACTCGGCGCCATGGAGCATTGAAACTTTCTCTTCGGCATGCGAAGGATACGTCCGGAGGAGGCTGAAGTGTGCAACGAGTTCAGCATGTTGCTAGGCCTTGAGGGGTGCAGCGGTGGCTGTATTGACGTGGAGGCGCAATCTAGCAAGTGCGTTTGCAAGAGGCAGAACAATGCACAGTTTGTTCAGTAGGTCGGAGTAGTCCAAGGGGATGGTGGTCTCCGAAACGAAGAGAGATGTTGCTCCAACGGGACAGTTATCCAAGAGGGATAAGTCTCGACTCTCCAGAGGGAGAATCATGTGAGACGGACTTCACATGTTGAGGAGGAGTACCTCACAAACAACAACTCCACGAAGCTCAATGGACCGAGCAAGCAGCGAGGAGTTGTCGCATGATCTCGCTCGAGAGAATGCATTGGTGGATGCATTGCGAGATCAAGTGGGGGAGCGACCTAAAGCAACTTAAATGAAGGCACACTTGGAGTCGATGTAGAGATCGGACTCAAGGGAGGGCTGACCCGTGGAATGGTGGGCACGAGGGCCACCATCGACTCAATGCGAAAAACGAGGAGCGGAGCAACTTGGGTGTAACTTGGCGAAGTACCCAAGCCGCATGAAGGGAGCCAGTAGAGAAGTTGGAACATGGAGCAGAAGCACAGTGCTTTCCTTAGATAGAGGTCAAAGACATGAACTCTTGCAGAGGCAAGAGTAGGATCATGTTGTTCCATGGGTCCTTCATTCTGACGGAGCGGACTCATCTTGCATGGTGCCAAAGACGAAGGGAGCTTCTGGGCACATGCACCTTATCTCGGAGGAGCATTTGATGGAGGAACTAAGGCGACTCAATTTGCGGAGGCGAAGTTGGGTACAGAAGGCCTTAGCACGGGGCAAGAGGACGCAGAGGCGGGTACTCTTGAAGAATATGCCACAGTGTTGCCATTCGAGTTGCTATGATGGAAGCGGTGCGCAGCGGAGATTGTGCTGGTAGGGGCAGAGGCCCAGGATCCAGACAATGGTGCACAAATTACAGTGAAGTCGGTGGACTTCGGGAGCTACTAGGCGACGGACTGTCCTAGAGCAGTGCTTCATCTTGGTGTGACCCAAGAGTGGGTGGATGAAGGTCGATTGCCAAAGGAGCGAACAAAATCGAAGGTGGAAGAGACCCTGCGATGTATTGGCAGAGGCCACACATGGAGGGTTCACAATTCGAGTTTATTCCACAAGGATCAGAATGCAATGGAGATGTCACCAGGAGGCGACATGGTGCAGCGGATCGTGGTGGAACAGTTCGTGGCAATGCGATACACACGACTTAGTCCCGGGAGGGACTAGATCATATGGAGGTATGATCGGGAGCTACTGGAAGCTCCACTTCGGTGAACAACACGACGACAAGAAGGGCTATGGATTCAATGAGTGAAGGCCATGGTACCGCAGAGGCGGGTCTTCCGGGCGTGCATCGAATTTTGCATCGGATGAAAACCTTGGTCATCAGCATATGGGGGCTGTGTTCCACTAAGGGAAAAGTTCGAATGCAAGTACCAATGAGTTCCATGGGAGGGACTTGATCATGCAGAGGTATGATCGAAGCAGCTGGAGAGTTGGACTGCTCCAGAGCTCATATTCGCTTAAGGGAGCCCGGCAAGTCAGAGGACAAGGCCGAGTAAGCGAACGTTGCTACCAAGGAAGCTAAGGAGAACAGAATTGGTGCAAACCCTACAACGTGATGGCAGAGGCCATGCATGGGAGTTGCAGTCTGTCTCTCCATCGACCAAACAGACTGCTTGGAGAACACAGAGGTGTTGAAGCAGGGGGGGTCGAAAGGGGCGAGGAAGCGACGACGAGTCCAGAGGGACTTAGCTACCCAAAATCAAGGATCAGTTAGAATGGATGTGGACTCAGAGGAGTGCCACGGAAACATATCTACTGATCGTGAAGAAAAGTGATGCAGATGCGAGGCGACGGATAGTAGGGCCATGGGCATGGCAGCGCCATGGTACCGCAGAGGCGGGACTTCCGTGAAAGTCATTGATCCCTTGCTCTCATGGAGGGAGAGCGCTTGGTCGTGAAAGGGGCCGAGGAGGTGGAGAATGCAGAGGCAATCTTCAAGTACCAAGACAAGGCTGAAGGGCAGAGGCCGAAGAACTTCGTAAGACCGGTGTCAATGTGCTTCTCATCAAGATAGCCGAAAGTGAAGGACTTCGGGTCATGCAAGAGTGCATAACCAAGGAACGAAGCAGGCAGTACACGGTGCTGTACCTTTGCTACTCAGAGGAGTAGGCGGCAGGGTTGATGGAGAAGACGGTACAATCCCAGAGGCGACCAAACCTATGAGAGAACTACTCCAAGTTGGGGTGAAAACTTCCTACATTCCAGAAGTTCGATGGCATTGAGAAGGTGAATCACAGTAGCTAACTCAACGCAAGGAGTGCAAACACTTCATGTGCTTCAGAAGTGTGAGCAAAGAGCAGGCGAAGGCCAGTAACCAGCTCGATGCATGAAGTACAACCTCGAGGAGGCGGGCGAAGTCAAGTAACCTTTGTCTTCTCAACATTTAAGAGAATGGGCGAAACCGAGTACCCTAATTCTCTTATCTATCCAGCAGAGGAGCTCTGCATATGTTCAAAGACCCTTCGAAGATAATGGAAGACAATAGTTGTCAAATCCTCACCAACGGTGATCAGTGCTACTGAGAGTAGATTGTCCGCTTCATTTCCCAACGAAATGCCAATCGAAAGCGAAAGTGATGTGAACCTACTTGGATGTGACAACTAAGTGAAAGAAGAGTCAATGAGCAAATTTTGTGGAGGAATGACCCAAAACTTCAGAAGTTTGCGAGATGATGCTCGTTAAAGCTCCAACAAGCATCCACCCAGTTCAAGCAGCATGAGGAATTTGAGAGACTGGCGCAGTAAGGATGGTCTTTTCCTTCATCTGGGGGATCCGCAGGAATCAACAATGATCAACACAACTCAGCCAACCCCACACCAGAGTCAGAGTCATTGGTGAGTTGCAGCAGCATAGCGGATCAAAGGTTCGACTACTCAAAAATAGCAGCGGAGAGCAGCTGAGAGCCAAGAGGCGCATTGTAGCTGGAGCAGAAGATTGAAGACTCAGCAAAGGCGAGGAGTTGCAGTGTCGACAAAGACTTCAACGAGGACGTCGAAGGAATAAGTGGGGGAGAATGTCACAGACAAACTTCTAAACAAGATGTTTGATGTAATGCTCATATATGTCCGTGTCTCTTGGCATGTTCATGCCTTGTACAGAATGTAGAGGGGCGGCCGAAGGCTTAATAGTCTCATTTTAGTTGGGTTGGTGGCCTCTTTAGGCTTGTAAATAAAGGTTGTGTCATGTGGACACGTGCGAGAGATTCTCAATCTGTTATGGACCATTTTACCCTTTGTTGTGCCACTGTTCAGAGCTTGTAAAGTCTGTTTGTAATTTGCATTGTCAATGAAGTGTTTTTCGGACATGTTTGCTTGTGGATCCCGATTGAGGCGTTCTCTCTAACCTGTTCTCTCTTTTGGTGGTCCTAAGGGACAATGGGAGGCTTCGGGGAGGCTGACCTTTGCGGACGGACACGCAAGGGTGCCGCACGACTTAGGCAAAACCAACTAAGTCCGTGACAATTTGGTATCAGAGCGACGATAAGACTTTAGGGTCTTATCACATTACCTCTAAAATGTCATAATCTTGATTATGATGTGAAGCTACACAGCTACAATGCAAATGATGTTATATTAAGATGATGTGTTACTTATTAAAATATGAAGTCGATACTTACCAAGACTTTTGCAATTATTCATTAGTTTTTTGTGCTTGTGAAATTGAGGATGACCATTTCATGAGGCTCTCAACATGTTCACAAAACCACCATCATATGGTATCAATATAACATGGATCCTAAAAATTCAATTAGCTACTATAATTTGTCATGGATTTGCCTTAATTGAGTTGTTTGTCAACAAAACCGCCGATTGTAACCACCGTCGTCGGCTGGCAGCGGTGGTTTCTCGGCTAGGAGGCGACGATGGGGGTAATCGATCGGCCGGGAAGCAACGGCGGCGGTGGAGAAGGAGTTGCCTTGCAGCGACGGTGGAGAAGAGGAGCAGGGCTGTGGCGGAGTGGGACGCTGGCAGCGTCATCTCCTGGTAGCGGTGGTGACTCGAGTGGGAGGCGACGGCCACGGTGGACATAAGAAAAAAATTAGCAAGGAAAGATCAGCAAGGGGTTTGTACTATGATGAAAAATAGAGTATGGAGCACCGATGTAAACAAGGGCAACTTCTGATGATTGAACCAATTGGAGAGGAGCCGAAAGCTAAGAATGTGGACTCCGTTCATGAAGGTATAAATTCTAATGAAGACGTTGAACCTACCATACATACAATGCATACATTAGCCGACTACTCTAACCCGCAAACTATGGAAGTTGGCGGAACTCTAGAGCATCAGCCTATTATAGTTTTGATTGATACTGGTAGCACTAACAATTTTATGGACATTGAGACTGTTGACCGATTGGCCCACCACATTGAAGACTATGACAGATTCGAAGTAAAGATCATTGATGGACGGATTTTCACTTGTGATAACAAAGGTTCAAAGATAAAATTGATTATACAGGGCCAGAAGTTTCATGCAACGATTACTACACTGAAAGACCGACCTGTTGCTTACACTATCAAAAAGTGGAGACCATACTTACTTGATCAACGTGTTGTGATGCGTTGCAGATAGTCTATAGCTAAAGTGCTGAAAGAGAAGCTCCCCGAAATTGATGCTGCTCAGCCTTGAGGACAAGGCTGATTTGAAGATGGAGGAACTGTTAGGAACCTTTTTTTGAGCTTTTGAATAATGTTTATTGAGTCTGTTTAGTCCAGTTGTTTATTGAGTCAGTTTGGTTCAGTTAGAATCAAATAGATGTTTATTTAATATTTATTTATTATTAGAGTTCAAGTCGTGATGGACTCTGGGTGAAACTCTATAAATAGAGATGTAACTACTTCTTTTCAATAATCCATGAAAAATACTATTCTGTCTTTTGACAAACCCTAGGAGGCCGATCACCTCGAAGCGATCAAGGAGGGTCGATCCCCTCGAAGTGATCATCCCCTTTCTCTTCTTCTTTTTTACGATAAGACTTTAGGGTCTTATCATTTGGTATCAGAGTATCCCCATTTCTTCCATTTCTTCTACGATAAGACCTTAGGGTCTTATCCCATTTGGTATCAGAGCGACGATAAGACTTTAGGGTCTTATCACATTACCTCTAAAATGTCATGATCTTGATTATGATGTGAAGCTACACAGCTACAATGCAAATGATGTTATATTAAGATGATGTGTTACTTATTAAAATATGAAGTCGATACTTACCAAGACTTTTGCAATTATTCATTAGTTTTTTGTGCTTGTGAAATTGAGGATGACCATTTCATGAGGCTCTCAACATGTTCAACAAAACCACCATCATATGGTATCAATATAACATGGATCCTAAAAATTAAATTAGCTACTATAATTTGTCATGGATTTGCCTTAATTGAGTTGTTTATCATAAATTAGCCACTATAATTTGACATATTGCAGCTCCAATGTGCTTATATTGCTGACATTTGACATTTCTTTTATTTTTGGTCGCTATTGTACATACAAGAAAATCCACCATGGCATAAGCTACAAGGCTAATTTTGGTCGATTTTGAACCAGGGCTACTAGTGATCCACAATGCATTCTAGGGGTTGCACATTCAATAGAACTATGTGCAATAGAAACGTTGAAGGATCGAGCGAATTTGCTTTGTGGGAGGCTCGATAAAGGCATTGAAAGAAGATAGAATACATAAATAAAACAATCTAGATTGCTTCTTGAAAATGTATAGTAACTATGAAAACTACTTCGTGAGCAACAAGCTAAAACTTCTCGAGCTAAAGCTCAGACTTCTTGAGGCTACAACTTGTTGTTGCCACCCTCTTTCTTTCCTCCTCTCTATAGTATCAATGCCTCTCTCTAGGCTGCTACTGCCTCTATTTAATTGTTGTGTTCGAAGGGTTGTCACACCCTGCAATTTTTGGTTGTGGAGGGGAATAATCCTAACTCAGGTAGGACTCAATCGAAGTCCAACTCTCATTCTAATCCAAGTCCAACATAGATTGACTTGATTTGATCCTTTGGGCTGATCGAACTTGCACTTCGAGCTTGGGTTTGAGCCGACTAGATTTTGAGCTAAGTTAGAGTAGGATTTGAGCTGAGCTAGAGCTGAGTTGGAGGACCTTAACAGAGCTTATCATCCCTGATCAACAATTTGCTCAAGGTTATGAGTTGGGCTTTGATTAGAACGTCTCTCACATGGAATGTGGAAGAAAATTGCACCAACTTATAAAGCTAATTGGCTATTAACTTGAGGGAAATCATTTTAGCTAGTAGTTTAGGCCTATCAAGTTAATTGTTAGTTATCTCATCAAGCTATATGTGACTTGTTTTTAAAATTTTGATCTAGAGAACACTTCAAGTATTGTTTCTCAAGCCATAAATATTATTGATGTGTCTTCATTGTCAAGCCATAAATATTAATGATGTGTCTTCATTGTTCTTATCATAGACTTCAAATCAAATCTAAGACCTCTTTGTTACCTCCAACCTCAAACTTATTACCCACCTGATGATGTTCAAGACCTTATCAATTTTATAGAAAAGAACAAACAAAATAGCTGATAGCAAGAGATGTGAAGCATCATAAAAACTCTATTGTTTCAATATGTTTTTGTTGACCATGTCATAGAACTAATGTCAATGGAAACCACTTTTACTTCAAATAAAAAGAAAAAAAATAAATTAGTTAATCAAGATGAATGATAACCACACTAATATAGCAACCAAATTATAGCTTGAAGTACATAAACACATTACATATCCTAAGGCATAATAGACAGGTAGCAAAATGAGATAAGAGAATTTTCTGGAATCAAAGATGTGCATTATTCAGTTAGTGATTTCCCCTCATTTCAGTTGTGGAGACACAGTATCAACTAATGATCTATCCTCATTTCTTTAATTGCAAGGTATCAGAAATTGAAATATAGAAAAGAAAAAACCAAGGTTACTAACTGTCGATGGCATGTCCTACGGGTTGCACATTCAATAGAAACTATGTGCAATAGAAACAAGGATCCGGTGATCATGATCCTTCTTTCAAGCAAATTTACTCTTCATGGGAAGCTCAATAAAGGCACTGAAAGACAATAGAACACAAAGAGAAAATGATCTAGATTGTTTCTTGAAAAGGTATACCTAAACATGTAACTATGAAAAGAACTTCATAAGCAACAAGCTCGGACTTCTTGCGGCTCAACTTGTTGCTGCCTCCATCTTTCTTTCCTCCTCCCTCTGGGGTCAACACCTCTCTCTGGGCTACTGTTGCCTCTATTTGATTGCTGTGTTTTACGGGTTGTCGCACCCACCAATTTTTGGATATGGAGGGGAAGACTCTTAACTAGGGTTGGACTCTCATTCGAAGTCCAACTCTCATTTCAATCTGAGTCCAACTCAGATTGAGCTAGTTTGATCCTTTAGGCCGCTTGAACTTGAGCTAAGTTGGAGTAGAACATGAGCTGAGTTTGTGAGTTTGGCAGTCCCTGATTAAGGATTTGACTCTAGATTATGAGTTGGGCATTGATGAGAATGTGTCTCATATTGAATGTGGAGGAAAAGTCCACCAGTTTATAAAGCTAATTGGTTATTAACTTGAGCTTAATCATTTTAGCTAATAGTTTAGGCCTATCGAGTTAATTGTTAGTTATCTCATCAGGCAGAGTGTGACTAGTTTCTAAAAGTTCAATCTAGAGAATGCTTCATGTCTTGTTTCTCAAGCCATAAATATTATTGATGTGTCTTTGTTATTCTTACCA